>NC_077234.1:56524309-56729309 GCF_027887165.1 Monodelphis domestica
AAGGAATACTTATTGTGGGAGAGTGTTTGGATAAGAGTTTGTAAAGTTCTTACTTAGCCTTTGATTTTCTCTTCTTTTTAGGATTATAGCACAATATCTGTGTAGGAATGCAATTTTCTGGGTTGGATCTGAGCTACATAGAAGGGAGATGTTGAACCACAGGGCTCCTCAGGCTTTTGTGTAAACTATGATGTTAGCATTCAAAACATTTTTTTCTAAAAGGTTTGTTTGTGCAAGAGGAAAATCTCAGCCAATTCAAAGGACATTCAGTTTCACACAAGATTTTTCACAGCCACAATATAGCATAGTATAGCATAACATGATGTAGCATAACATGACATAACATAGCATGCTGTAATGTGATATAACATAACAAAATATAACATAGCATAACACCATAACATAACACCACTATATATCATAACAATAAAACATAACATTAAAGCATAATACCATAACATAACAACATAACACTATAATATAACATAACAAAAAATAACAACACAAGATAGCATAATGTAACATAATAATATAACAACATAACACTATAACATAACATATCACTACTATATAATATAACAATATAATATAATATAACAGCACTGTAATCTAATGTAGCATGACATAAAATAATATAACATAACAATAAGGCATAACATTATAGCATAATATCGTCATAACAACATAACACTATAACATAACAAAAAACAACAACATAATATAATATAGCATAATGTAACAATAAAACATATACTATAACATAACACTAAAATAATATCATATAACAATATAACAGAATATACTATAATACTATAAAATAATATAACAACATAAAATATGATGTAACATAACACTATAACATTATATGACATAACATAACACTATAACCTAACACTATAATATATGATATAGCACTATAACATTATATGACATAACACTATATCATGATATAACATAACACTATAATATATGACATAACATTATAACATTATAGACATAACACTATAACACTCTATGACATAACACTATAACATTATAGACACAACACTATAACATGATATGACATAACATTATAAAATGACATAACACTATAATATATGACATAACATTATAGACATAATACTATAACATTCTATGACATAACATTATAACATTCTATGATGTAACATTATAACATTCTATGACATAACACTATAAAATATGGCATAACACTATAAATATTACATAACATGATAACATCATATGACATAACATTATAACATAATATGACATAACACTATAACATATGACATAACATTATAACATTCTATGACATAACACTATAAAATATGACAGCATTATAACATTCTTGATATAACTTGATAACATCATATGACATAACACTATAAGATTATATGACATAACACTATAAAACATGACATAACATGATAGCACCATATGACATAACATTATAAAATTATATGACATAACACTATACCATTCTGACATAACACTATAAAATATGACAACATTATAACATTCTATGACATAACGTTATAATATTCTATGACATAACACCACAAAACATGACATGACATGATAATGTCATATGACATAACATTATACCATTCTATGACACAACACTATAACATATGACATAATACTGTAACATAATATGACATGACATTATACCATTCTATGACATAACACTATAACATATGACATAACATTATACCATTCTATGACATAACACTATTAAACATGACATAACATGATAACACCATATGACATAACATTATAACATTATATGACAACACTATAAAACATGACATAATGTGATAATGCCATATGATATAACATTATAACATTATATGGCATAACATTATACCATTCTATGACACAACACTATAACATATGACATAACACTGTAACATAATATGACATAACATTATACCATTCTATGACATAACACTATAAAATATGACAACACTATAACATTCTATGACATAACATTATAATATTCTATGACATAACACTATAAAACATGACATGACATGATAATGTCATATGACACAACATTATAACATTATATGACACAACACTATAACATATGACATAACACTGTAACATAATATGACATAACATTATACCATTATATGACATAACACTATAAAATATGACATAACAGCATAACATTCTATGAAATAACACTATAAAACATGATGTAACATGATAACACCACATGACATATCATTATAACATTATATGACACAACACTATAACATAATATGACATAACACTATAAAACATGACATAACATGATAACGCTATATGATATAACATTATGACATAACACTATAACATAATATGACATAACATTATACCATTCTATGACATAACACTATAAAATATGACATAACAGTATAACATTCTATGAAATAACACTATAAAACATGATATAACATGATAACACCATATGACATATCATTATAACATTATATGACATAACACTATAAAACATGACATAACATGATAACGCTATATGATATAACATTATGACATAACACTATAACATTATATGACATAACATTATACCATTCTATGACATAACACTATAAAATATGACATAACAGTATAACATTCTATGAAATAACACTATAAAACATGATATAACATGATAACACCATATGACATATCATTATAACATTATATGACATAACACTATCACATAATATGACATAACACTATAAAACATGACATAACATGATAACACCATATGATATAACATTATATGACATAACACTATAACATAATATGACATAGCACTGTAGCATAATATGACATAACATTATACCATTCTATGACATAATACTATAAAATATGACAACACTATAACATTCTATGACATAACAGTATAACATTATATGACAATACTATTAAACATGACATAACATGATAACACCATATGACATAACATGATAACACCATATGACATAACATTATCACATTATATGACACAACACTATAACATAATATGATATAGCACTGTAGCATAATATGACATAACATTATACCATTCTATGACATAACACTATAAAATATGACAACACTATAACATTCTATGACATAACATTATAATATTCTATGACATAACACCATAAAACATGACACGGCATGATAATGTCATATGACATGCCATTATACCATTCTATGACACAACACTATAACATATGACATAACACTGTAACATAATATGACATAACATTATACCATTCTATGACATAACACTATAAAATATGACAACACTATAACATTCTATGACATAACACTACAAAACATGACATGACATGATAATGTCATATGACATAACATTATGACATTATATGACATGACACTATAACATATGACATAACACTGTAACATAATATGACATAACATTATACCATTCTATGATATAACACTATAAAATATGACATAACAGCATAACATTCTATGAAATAACACTATAAAACATGATGTAACATGATAACACCATATGACATATCATTATAACATTATATGACATAACACTATAACATAATATGACATAACACTATGAAACATGACATAACATGATAACACCATATGATATAACATTATATGGCATAACACTATAACATAATATGACATAGCACTGTAGCATAATATGACATAACATTATACCATTCTATGACATAATACTATAAAACATGACACGACATGATAATGTCATATGACATAACATTATACCATTCTATGACATAACACTATAAAATATGACAACACTATAACATTCTATGACATAGCATTATAATATTCTATGACATAACACTATAAAACATGACATGATAATGTCATATGACATAACATTATACCATTCTATGATGCAACACTATAACATATGACATAACACTGTAACATAATATGACATAACATTATACCATTCTATGACATAACACTATAAAATATGACAACACTATAACATTCTATGACATAACATTATAATATTCTATGACATAACACTATAAAACATGACATGACATGATAGTGTCATATGACATAACATTATAACATTATATGACACAACACTATAACATATGACATAACACTGTAACATAATATGACATAACATTATACCATTCTATGACATAACACTATAAAATATGACATAACAGTATAACATTCTATGAAATAACACTATAAAACATGATGTAACATGATAACACCATATGACATATCATTATAACATTATATGACACAACACTATAGCATAATATGACATAACACTATAAAACATGATATAACATGATAATGCCATATGATATAACATTCTATGACATAACACTATAACATAATATGACATAGCACTGTAGCATAATATGACATATCATTATACCATTCTATGACATAACACTATAAAATATGATAACACTATAACATTCTATGACATGACACTATAAAACATGACATAATATGATAATATGACATAACACCATAACATAATATGATATAACATTATAACATTATATGACATAACACTATATCCACAAGTGTCCCAGCCCCTCCCTCACATTCCCATATCATGGAAGGCGTCATCCAAGAGTAGCCATGTACATATAAATTATGCCTTTCATATTTCCACCTTTTTCACTTTCGAAGATAACATTCACAATTTATTCTCAAGTATCAAATTTGTGTCTGCATATGATGTTCTCTTGTTTCTGCCCATTTTACTTTTTCTTACCCTGTGAGGTTCTTTCCAAGTTTAAAAAAAAATAAGTCTGCTCATCATTTTTTTTGGTGCAGTAGTATACCATTGTGATTACATTCCACAATTTGTTTAGCCATTCCTCAATTGATGGACATCTCAATTCTTTGTCACCACAAAAAGAACTGCTATAAATATTTTAGGACATTTAGGTTCTCTTCTTTTGTCCCTTATCTCCTTGGGAAATAGACTTAGTCACTTTAATGCTGGACCTCAGGATATACACAGTTTTATAACTCTGGGTGAAATTCCAAATTGCTTTCTAAAATAGTTGGATTGGCTCACAGTTCCACCAACAGTGTATTAGTGTCCCCATTTTCCCACATTCCCTCCAACATTTGTCGTTTTACCCTTTTATCATCTTAGCTAATCTAATGGGTGTGAGATGGTACCTCAGAATTGTTTTGTTTTGCATTTCTCTAATCAGGAATGATTTCTTGCATTTTTTCATATACGTATATATGGCTTTTATTTCTTCATCCGGAAACTGTTCATATCTTTTGCCAATTTATCAACTGAGTATGGATTTTATTCTTATAAATTTAATATAACTTCTTATATATAATGTTATAAATTAAAGTTTCCTATATATTTTAGATATGAAAGCTCTATCTGAGAGGCTTTCTAAATTTTTTCTCAATTTTCTGCTTTTCTTCTCATCTTGGCAACATTTGTTTTAGTTGTATGAAAACTTTTCAATTTAATGTACTCAAAGTTATCCATTTTACATTTCATGATGCTCTCCATCTCTTGTTGATCCATAAATTCCTTTCCTATCCATAAATCTGATAGGTAATATATATTCCTTGTTCTTCTAATTTTCATATATCACCTATTATGTCTACATTAGACCTGGGTTTAATACCAGCTCCAACACTGACTACCTGGTGGTACTTTGGACATATCATTAGTAAAATGATGGGATTATACTGAATCAGAGGTTCTTAATTCTAGGGTCTATGGAAGACTTTGGTTAGATTTTAGGGGGGCATGTACTTGGACAGGAATTATTTTCATTAAATTGTCACTTCCTTTATAATCTTATGTATTTTGTTTTATGTATTTAAGCACATGATTCTGAGAAGAGCTGCATTGACTTCACCAGATGGCTAAAGGGGTTCATGACTTTAAAATGGAGACCGATTCAGGACTACATGACCCCTAAGGACACTTCTATTTCCAGAATTCCATGAAACAATGGATCAGCAAGACAAGAAAGAATATATCTAGGAATCAAAGAGTAGAGTAGTCAGGAATTAAATCAAGGTAGTAACACTGGTGGGGATTTGAAAGGAAGAAATTGGCACAAGACACAGGCCAAGAGAGGTTAGAGTATCAGAACTGAAGGACTCTTAGAAGTCATTAAATCACCCCACCACCACCCTCATTTTACAATCTTTTACTGACTCCAAGATCAGATCAAGAAACTTGGCCAGAATTACACAGATGCAAAGTCTCAGAGCTGGGATTTGATCCCAGGCTCTCTGACTCTGTAGTTCCAAGCCATCCTCCCTATAGAGCTATGGGATGAAAGCAATGAAGTCCAGGAGCCTGGACCCGATCCTGTGCTGCCTAAATCACTTATATTCACTCATAGTTATCAAATATGTAGATGACACAAAGCCAGGAGAGAAAATTAAAACACCTTGGATGTTAGAGCAGGGATCCAAAGAAGTCTCAAGAGGCTACATGGGCTAAATCTAATATAATAAAATTAGAGATTAAATGCAAAGTTTCATAAAGGTTCAAAAAGTCAACTTTAAAATGGAAGTGGCATGACATGGGCAGCTAGGTGGTTCAATTGATAGATCTTCATGACCCCATTAGAGTTTGGGGAGCAAAGATCCCAGAATGGTTTGCCATTTCCTTCTCTAGCTCATTCAAATGCCAAGTTCAAAAAGAAATCCTTCTTATTTAGTTGAGTGACCATGAGCAAGTTCCTCCTACTGTATCAACCTCAGTTTCCTCACCTATAAAATAAGGAAAATAATAGCGCTACCCTACAAGGTAGTTTCAAATAGATAACATATGTTAAGTGCTTTTCAAACATTTAAAAATCTAGTCTGGACAGCCCTGGCATCTCTGAAATTCTGTGATTCTTTGCACTCAGTTGAGAAAATGATCTATTTACTCATCAAGCAGCAAATATAATCAATAGGACCTTAAGATTTGCTGTTCCCACAGCAAAACACTCCTTAAAAGAAAATAAACTGGAAAAATCACATTTGAATTATGCCCACATGATCCCATGAACCTAAAAATTCAGTGTGGGCTCAAAGTAGTCGTTTACTTCTCTTGGCATGCATCCCAGCGTTGAGTGATTTGGCACATTTACATGTGACAACAGCTAAACACTAGTCACCATGGGGTGAGCTGAGGATGAGGTTTTAGCCTCAGGCTTTGGCACAAATACAGATTTGGTTGTTAATATGAAGAAAACACGAACAGAGAATTGTGTCTCTATTGAAGCATAATAAATCCTCTAGTAAATACAGAACGAAAACATTCAGGGTTGCATAATTCCCAAATAAGATCTTCTTAACTGTGTTTCTACAACAAGTCTTAGGATTACAATTGGTCACAGGTATTAAATCAACTATTTTCAGAAAATATTTCTTTTCTCTTTGATAAATAATGGCTTAGCCAGAGAGAACCCTTTTTATCTGCTTTCAAACTAGGTACAACTCATTAGAAATTAAGAGATTTTGTTATCTGATACCTATTGAATGGTTTGTGGAAAGGAGCTAGTGAGTTCAATCTAATTCCCTGCAGAGGATCCATGTCCTGGTGATAACTTCTATTGCAGTACAGCATCTCCTGGAGCCATTTTCCCTACCCCTGGTCTGTTGTCAGGCCAGGTCCCCAGAGAGTAGCTGCTACTACTCTTTCAGGGTACAAGAGGTAACCGTGATCTAGTACTATCATTCACAAGCCCCAACCAGCATGTTTCCCATAGATTATTAGACAGTAACTTCTATTAGCTTTTTTATTTATAAAGGTATTATAGCAAAAACAGTTGACAAAAAAACTCTCCCTGGCATAATAACAAAATATAATAAAAAACGACTTCTTCTTGGTATGGTAAGAATAGTTGGCTTTAAAAAATTTTCTCCCAGAAGCCTGAAACAAACTCTACCACAAATATGCACAAGGTCCATGGAAAAAAATTGCCACAAATTTATAGTATAATGTTAGTGAGGAACATATAAAGAATATAGGTTGGCAGAATCTAGATATAGACCATTATCTCACACCCTATACCAAGATAAAGTCAAAATGGGAATATGATTTAGATATAAAGAGTGATACTATAAGTAAATTAGGGGAATATAGAATAGTTTATGTGGCAGACCTATGGAGAAGGGAAGAATTTATGGACAAACAAGAGATAGCATTATAAGATATAAAATGAATATTTTTGTTTATATTAGATTCAAAATCTTCTGTGCAAACAAAAACAATGGTCCCAACATTGGAAGTGAAACAACAAATTAGGGAAAAAATTTAAAAACAGATTTCTCAGATGAAGGTCTAATTTATCAAATTTATAGAGAACTAAGTTAAATTTATAAGAATATAAGTCATTCCCCCAATTGACAAGTGATCAAAAGATATGAACAAGCAATTTTCAGATGAAGATATTAAAGCTATCAATTATCATGTGAAAAAAATGTTCTAAATCACTTGATTAGAGAAACTCAAATTAAAACAACTCTGAGATGCTACCACACACCTATCAGATTGGCAGTAAAGTGATAAATGTTGGAGGGGATGTGGCAAAATTGGAACACTAATGCATGGTTGGTAGAGTTGTAAACTAATCAAACCATTCTGGAGGGCAATTTGGAATTATGCCCAAAGGGCCATAAAAGATCTTTGATCCTGTAATACCACTACTGGGTGTGTATACAAAAGAGAACATAAAACAGAGGAAAGGACCTATTTGTACAAAAATACTTATAGCAGTGCTTTTTGTGGTGGCAAAGATTTGGAAAATGAGGGAGTGTCCATTAATTGGGAAATGACTGAACAAGTTGTGGTGTTATGTTGGTGACAGAGGACATTGCACTATAAGAAATGATAAACAGGATGATTTCAGAAAAAGCAGGAAAGATTTTGTGTGAACTGATGCAGAGTGAAATAAGTAGAACTAGAAGAACATTGTATCCAGTAACAGCAATATTGTACAATGATCAACTCTGAAAGACAGTTACTTTCAGCAATACAATGATCCAGGACAATTGTGAAGACTTTTGACAAAGAATGCTATCCATCTCCAGAGAACTATTAGAGTCAGATGCAGATCGAAGCATACTATCTTCTACATTCATTTATTGACAGTTTTATTGGGGGGGGGTGTTATATGAGTATTCTCTTACAACAATGACCAAAATGGAAGTATGTTGTACATGGTAATAAATGTATAATCCAGATCAAATGCTTATTTTCTCCAAGATGGGGGAGGGAAGGGAGAGATCTTATGATTTCAGAAATCTTATGTTCAAAATTTAACAATTTAACATGTAATTGGGAAAATAAAGTATCTTCGAATAAAATAAAAAAGAATACATGTATGGTAAGAGTAACTCCCAATTCTTGTTGCTTTATACTTTGGCAGTTCTTTTTTGAGGCCATCATGACATTCTTATCTCAGGTAAAGAATCACCATCCTTGAAATTTCTTCCTTTCTCCGGCAGCTATCTTTCTGCATACGGGATTGTTCATGTTAGTGCTCAATGAATCCTCAGAGCATCTCTTTCGGGTGCAGTCAGTCTCACTGCCATTAATTACCTCTACTGGACACTCTTACTTTTCCCAGTCAGCTCCAATTACCCACAGTCTTCTGGATCTCATAAACTCACCAGTTCACCTAGGCACTCCCATCTCAGAATTCCCATTGGCCTAATATCAGGAAAAAATGAACAGAGTGAGACAGAAGTAGCCACGTGCTCAGTACCTGCTCTGGTGAAAGACAGAGCAGGCATTCTCCAAGCAGGCGCCTCTGTGGAAATAGAGCAATTTAGGGGTGGACTTCTCCTTTTGTATACCCATTCAGTCCTAATGCAACTAACATCAAGTAATCAGTTCTTCTATCCCTTCAGTCAATTAGATATTTCATCACGGAACAATATAATGACTCTCATTCACACATGGACAAAAACAGGCTCCCCAGAGTTCTGTGTGTTGCAGTAGAGCTCATGAGGAATATCTGTGTATGCTCTGTATAATCCAAATGAAAGGGCAAATCTGAGCATGACCCCTCTATTAAAACAGTTTTTGCTAATAGCATTAGCTGACTTATAATTTATGCTTTAATACATGACCTCATTGATGTGGTTATTCCTTCACTGATGCAGATGACAATTCATCCACCCCCACCCTATTTTATGAAACTGATGTCCATGCCCTTCCATAAATCCTCCATATAAGCTCTGTCCAATACGTTGGAAGCCTTCATCTACTCCTTTTAATATTTTAAAATGTCATTGTGTCCCTCCCCCCAAGACGTATATTGTCTCAATTTTTTAAACCCTTACTTTCTCCTAGTAACAATTCTAAGATAGAAGGGCAAGGTTAGACAAATGGGGATAAGCAATTTTCCTGGAGTCATACATCTAGGGAAGTGTTTGAAGCTAGATTGGAACCCAGGACTCCCATCTCTAGGCCTAGCTCTCTATCAAATGAGCTAACTGGATTTCTTTTTTATTGTCCCCCATTCTTTTTTTTATTGTCCCATTTTTTAAAAATACAATTTTATTGATGACTTCTCTTTTTATATTGCCTGTTTCCCACTATTTTTTCTTTCCTCACTCCCATAGAACCATCTCTTATAATAGTGAATTTTAAAAAGGAATTTTTGAAAGCTCAGCAAGACTAACCAAGATATAAAAAATGATTTGTGCATAGTTTGGCAATTTCCTCTATTAACAATCAAAGAATCTTAGTCTTGCAAAGCAATTGCTACCTGCTTTTCTCATTATAAATGTCCTTGACACTTGCTTTTTAAGTACCTCTTTAATATGCATAAAGCATTACTGGTGATATGGCAGAGTCAGCTTCTGTCTAATCTCTGTAGGTCCATTGCTCTGGGAGTTATTCGTAATTTTCAGTTTTGGTCATCTATAAGTCATAGTTACAATAGAAGAGTCACTAAAGGAAAATATGGGCTTTTGCCTCAGTGAGCAGCCTTTGAAGAATGCACAATTTCCCAAATTCAATGTAATCTAATCTCTTCCTATTCAATTCTGGGACAAACCCTTCAACTAGTTGCAGTGGTTGATTAAGAATATCTGTATGCATGTGTGTGCATACTCTGTATATGCGTGTGGGCATATATGTGTCTGAGACCCTGTACATTTGCATGCATATATGATCTAATTTATTAGAAGGAATATACAGTCTTTGAGGGCAGGAACTTTTATTCTGCACTTACTAGATCCTTATTGTTTGACTGATCATCACAGACACAGAGTTGGTAGGGACCTCCGAGGTCATCTATAGTACAAACCCCTCCATATACTGAGGAGTCAGAACTCAGAAAGGTTAAATGACTTGACCAAAATCACACAGTAAGTGGAATATGAACGTGGATCCCTTGGACTCAAAATCCATTTCTCTTTTCACCATGTTGTGGTTTGTCTATTCAAGTGTTATAACAATCCGGGAAATAAATATACTTTGCGCACTTAGAACTTCAAGTGTTTATGTCATAGGCAATTTATTTCCATTTACTTTGGACTTTTTCCTATTTCATAACTTTTATTTAGCAATAGGGATTGGTCTGTAATTTTATTTGTATTGGGAACTTCTAAGTGAGGAAACTCCCTCTATCCTTTCAGGCCAGCATCTTCTCAGCCAAGAGGGGAGGGAAAGGGAGTCATATTTTAGGGAAGTCAAAGAGCAACTAGAACAGGATTGGAGGAAAGTGAGCATACTTTTATACTACTACTAATGGGCAGTTATTTGGTGCAATCTTTCCAAAAAGCAAAACGACATTATACAATAAGAACTGCCAAATTGTTTATCCCCTTTGACCCAGTCATCCTACAAGTGGGAAGATGCCCGAGAATATTAACAGGAACAGATGGCCTATTTCTTTTTAAAAAATGGAAATAATTCATGTGTCCAAGAATTGGTGAACAGCCAAACAGAATGTAGTATATGACCATATTGGCATGTGATTGCCATAAGAAATAATGAAAGCTAAATAAACATGGAAATAAGGGAATTCCTGAAATGATACAGAGTGAAGAAAGCAGACCCCAAATAATAATATTTGCAGTGGCTAAGTAAATAGCAACATCAAAAACAAAACCCAGAAAATTAGTTCAAAAGAGAACACGACAAAAAGATGTGAACATATACCCAACTAAAGAGCCAAATTATAAACAACACAGTTTAGTTTTATATAGAATCTTTTTCTATAGATGGCTTCCATAGTTGTATTTGTTAATGAATGTTGATTTTATATTACAAGAAAAAGGGAGAGAAAGGGGGTACATGTCATTTACTGGTTTGGACACTGGCCAGGGAAGCTACAAATGGAACAGTGAAGAACCAGAGAAGATTCCTGTAGGACTGCTGATACCTAAGTGGGAGGAGAATAGAGAGAGAACGGTGGAGGCAGTGAGGGTGGCCTGGAGTAAATACAAATAAGTGATAAGAACATCTGGAGAAATTCTATCACATATGGTGAGTTTTTTGTGAAATACTTCAGATAATTTCCAAACTCGGGAAAGGAATCTCTATGGGTAGCACGGCTTAGTGGAGAAGAGTAAAGCTTCTGTCTCCTCCTTGATCAGAGGAAAACCTTGTGAATTTGGAACACCCGAGGATCTATGCTACTTCATGCAGTGTCCTTGGAACAGCTAGGACTGATGATAGTGTCTGCATTGAGAAGCCAAAACCATACTTGGAAAAAACTTCCAAAGGGGGGGAAATGCTCCCAAGAACCAGGAGCTGTGAGTTACTCCTTTGCCACACGTGCTCACGAAGCTCGAGCCCAGGTCTCCCTAAACTCTATCTCTGTACCAGAGAAAGATGTGCCCCATACGTTTGGTGTATGTTCTGAATACATTATTCTTACATGCTATAAGATATATACTTTCTACTGTCATTTTATAGCACAGCACCTTCCTAAATAACCCTTACAAAGAGCTAACTGAGTCTGGCTGACTGATATCAGCTAACAATCACAGGAGCAAACACACTGATTGGGGCTCATAACCTCTGACATTAAACAGCCACCATCACCACTCCCAGCCCACCAAGGTTAATTTGAGGGGCTTAGAAGAACATAAAAATCCATCTCTAGGGACCCAACCTGCCATTCAAGTGGGTATTGGGAGAATAGCTGTATGTTCTATCCAAATCATTAAGCTTGCACCCAGGTTTCCTGCTAGAAGATTGTCTGGCTGGGGTGGGGGGAGCATTGAGAAACCTAACAATTTAGAATCTGTGTAGGGCGCCCTCCATGACGTTTGTTCCCTTCCCTACTCTCCCAATTGAGGGGAATTGTAAGGCCCTTTTGTTGGGCTGGATACGTATCACGTTTTTGCCTCACTTGATGTTAATACACAGCAGATCATTGTACAAAGTTGTACATGTTTGATGAATAGTCTTAAAATATACATGAGAGACCTCTTGTTTAAGAGTGCATTTGGTTCTACTGAGCCAACGTGTGTGTGTATGCGTGCACGGATATAGAGGGTGTTCCCAAAGTCTTAGCACAGCTTGACACTTCAAAAATGGATTTCACTTATGCCTTTAATGTTGTCATGTTTTGACATATTTAAACATACATAGGTGCTTACAGTTATTTACTTACTGGTATCTAAGTACATAAGCACATGTAGTAATCCTATATACAAGCTATTTGCTTGTTCCAAAAGTCTTAGTGCAGTTTTAAGCTTTCATAGATTGTTTATTCAAGCCAAAAATAAAAGCTTGATTCAGTTTTCAACTTTTTTTTAAACCCTTGTTTTCTGTCCTAGTAACAACTCTAAGGCAAAAAAGGGCAAGAGGTAGGCAAATGAGGTTAAGGGACAGCTGGGAAGCGTCTGAGGCCAGGACTTAAAGCTTTAATAGTATACTTATTTATGCTTTAAATGAAGGCTTAAATAAATATTCTATAAAAGCTTAAAACTTCTGGGCCATCTTGTATATCTTTTATTGATACTTTTTAGCTTTATACTATATTCTGAAAAACTTTTTTAAAAAAATTAAAACCCTTACCTTCCATCTTGGAGTCAATATTGTATATTGGTTCCCAGGCAGAAGAGTGGTAAGGGCTAGGCAATGGGAGTCAAGTGACTTGCCCAGGGTCACACAGTTGGGAATCTGAGGCCAGATTTGAACCCAGGATCTTCCATCTCTATGCCTGGCTCTCAATCCACTGAGCTACCCAGCTGCCCCTGAAATACTTTTTTTTTATAAAAACAAAAGCAATAAATAAAGCAGGATCTTATATGTTATATGTGGTAGAAAGTTATCTGTGAAAGCTTACTTCTTCCCTTCTCAGATGTTCAAGAAGGATGCATAGGTCATTCTCATAAAAATTTTAGAGATCTTAATGAATCAGCAAACCTGTCCCAGGCACTGGTAGGTGCTGAGAGTACAAAAACGATCCCTGCCCTCAGGAATCGGGTAATATATGTATAATCTGGTAGAATTGCTCATCAGCTCTGAGAGGGGGGAGGGAAGAAGTGAGGGAGACAACATGAATGACTTAACTTTGGAAAGCATGTTGAAATTTGTTATTGGAATAAAATAAAGTTTTTTTTCTCAAAAAGAAGTTCTATTAGGGGAGTCATGATGTCAACGTGTACATCTCTGAGTCTATACAGAATAAGTGCAAAATAAACACAAGAGAGTTTGGACAGGAGGGCACTGAGCATTTGGAAGCATCAGGAAAGGCTTCCTGGAGGAAGTATTGCTTGAGTTATGTCTTGAAAGAAGAGAGGGATTGTCTGAAGCAGAGGTGAGAAGGGGGGTTGTTATATTCCAGCCATGGGAAACAACACAAAGACTGGGAGACGGAGTCAATTGTAATGATTAAGTATAATGAATTCTTGTGTTCTTGGGCAAATATAAACCACATTGGCTGTGATGGATTTCTTTTGCAGAGAAAGGGAGCCTATCGACATAATGCTTTTTCCTCAGCCATCTCCATTTACGGTCAAGTGTATCTATCTCCAAATGAACCTTCCTAACAAAGCAAATTCACTCATCTTAATTGTATGCATTATCTAATGAACAATAATATTTTGGGACCTATTTGCAAGTGGAAGACTGAGCTTGACTTCTTTCTTGAGCATCTCACACCCTGAACTAAAGGCATCTGTAATGTGAAACAAAGATTTTCTTTGGAGAGAAGAGTTTTTACTTTACTCAATGGGGACCCCATCTGGCTAACAGGTAGTAAAAATGAATCAACTAAAAGCTGACCAAGACTCCTTTCTTAATTAGTGATCTGAAAGTGGAATTTAAAAGGTGAAATAAACTCAGATGGAAATAAGAACTTTGCAGGTTTCTCTAGATCAAAAAGATCATATCTAGAGCTAATAATTTTTCACATGAGGGAAGAACAGAGAGACTCCTTTGAATGAGAAATCAAAGGGAAACGGACATAGAGAAAGACATAGAAAGAAGGAATGTGACAAGATTATGAGAATTTCACTTTCTGAAATGAAACTTTGCATCTCAGAGAAAAGTCACTTCAGCTATGATTTGGTAACTGAGCACTGTGGACAGCTCATCTGAACAATTCAGGTCCCCAAATGGATTTGCTTTGATCTGAAATCTCATTTTGGCCAAATTATCTGGACAATTGCCAGCTGTCCCCCTTGTTTTGTCATCTGTAGGTACAATCTTGAGGTAACGGGATGCTTGGGAAGTAGTCAGAAAGCCTGGGGTGGGGTCCTGATTCCACCACCTTCTGGTTGCCACTACTGTGACCTCAATTTTCTCATCTGTAAAATGGAGATAATACTTGCACCACTCCACAAGATTCTTTGGGAAGCTTCTATGACATAATATCTGTGAAAGCACTGGCTAACCTATTAGTGCTTTGAAAATGGAAACTATTATTAAATTTTGGGGTTTTCTTTTCTCTCTTTTAGAATGAAATGAAGACAAAGAACTTTTAATAGCCAGTTGTTTGTTGAGCACTTGACCCAACCTTTCACAAGTTATCTTTGCAGGTGCACTTGGATGCAGAAGCCTAAGCCATTCACTTTATAAACTGTGAATCATCAATTAATACATTTTTTCTAGCTACTTTGTTCAGAAAGACCCCCGAGGAAGGGTTTTCTATGTTAGGGAATGTGGAAATGTTTGTCAGTTAAGTGCTTAGATTTTCTTTTCAATTAGAAAGCTATTATCAATTTTGCTTGCTTCTCTTTTATGGACTTTATATTCCAGCCAAACTGGACAACTTGTTCATCCATACACATGTGTATCTACCACCTCCTTCCCTTTGCACAGGCTGCCTTCCACTCTCAAGCCTGGAATGCTTTCACTTCTTGCTTTTACCTTTTAGAATCCCTTCAAAGCTCAATTCAAGTACCACCTCCTTCAAAAAGCCTTTACTGATTCTCCCCCACCACCACCTCCCCAAAATTGCTTCATATTTACTTATCTGAGAACCTGTTATTTCCCCCTAGGTAAGTTCCTTCAGAGCAGGGTCTGTTCCCTTTTTTTTAGTTGAACCCCCCCTCCCCAGTTTCTAACACAGTTGCTGGCCCAAAGACATCTTCATTTATTGTACTTTTTCAGGTTAGGATGGGGAGAAGTTGCTCCTTAACTTAAAATTCACCCTCTAAGAAAAGCACAGTCATGGTCCTTATTCTCTTGGGAGATCATGTGCTTGACAATTCTCTTCTCTCCACAGGTACCTGAAGGGAAAGTTGTTGTTCTTTACTTCCGATTCCTAGACCTAGAAAGTGATAACTTGTGTCGCTATGACTTTGTGGATGTGTACAATGGCCACACCAATGGGCAACGCATTGGTCGCTTCTGTGGGACTTTCAGGCCCGGGGCCCTTGTGTCCAATAGCAACAAGATGCTGGTGCAGATGATCTCGGATGCTAACACAGCTGGAAATGGCTTTATTGCTATGTTTTCTGCAGCGGAACCAAATGAAAGAGGTATTTTCCACCATTGAAACTTGGAAGCCACTTCCTCATCCTTTGGGAAGTATTCATACAACCATGATCCTCTGATACCTTGTATCATCTTTGCACTGTATAGCAGACTGCTACTCAAGCAGGGCTCCTTCACTATGAAGTGTGGAGAATATTGCAGCACAGCTGAATCACGTGTTATCCTTTGGAGGAAAATGGACAGGGGAGTAGGAGGAAACTGTGGAGAGTTGGTAGTTTGAGATACTTCTTTTTCTTTTAGGTAACAGAATGGTTTGTAAAGAGCAGTATTTATTAGCAGAACAAAGCATTCACACCTGTGGACCACAGCAGGAATTAGTACATTTAAATGCAATTTGTTAATAGATAATAACATATTCTTAAGAACTTTTAAATTTTTTATTATTTTTTAACTTATAAAAATTTTTGAACTTGAGATTTCCCCTGCCATACCGACTGAGAAGGTAAGTTACGTGCTAACCATTATACATGTGAAATCATGCAAACTACATTTCTATATTAGCCATCACCAAAAAGCAAAAAAAGTTTAAGTGAGAAAATTATTCTTCAATTTCTACTCAGAATTCATCAAATCTCTCTCTGGAGGTGGGTGATAATTTTCACTGGAAGTCCTAAATTGTTTTGGATCATTGTATCGATCAGAGTAATTCTGTATTTCACAGTTGATCATCATCACAATATTGTTGTTCCTATGTACAATGGTCTCCCGTTTCTGTTCACTTACTTTGTATCAGTTCATATACATTTTCTCAGATTTTTCTGAAACCATCCCCCTTGTCATTTCTTATAGTGCAACAGTGTTCCACATGCTGAGCCTCTAAGAGAATTTTGATAGGCTAATTAGTTTTAGGTGGGATTATTTTTAATTGATTTGATTTGCTGATGAAACAAATGGTGCTACTTGGCCAGATTTTCAAAAGGGATTACTTTCTCTTCTTTTTCCAGGGGGAGGAAAGGAGGAAGTGAAAACATATTTTTGCCCATTAGGAAAAATATTAAATTCCGAAAAATGAAATGCAAGAAATATCATTTTCTAAAGGCAGACAGATGGTACAGTGGATAGAGTTCTGGACTTGGTGTCAGAAATGTCTGAACTCAAACCTGGCTTCAGACGCTTCCTAGCTGTGGCGTTCTGGGCAGGTCACTTGAATTCTATATGCTTCGGTTTCCTTTTCTGTAAAATTTCCTTCTCTGTATATAAAATGGAGATGATCATAGCACCTCTCTCCCAGGGTTATTGAGTCTGATGAGATGATATTTGTAAAGCTATAGAAATGCTAACTGGTATGAGGAGAGGTTAGGTACTCTTTCTACTCTGTATGACATATCTTATAATAATCACATTATCTAATATTTATATAATGTTTACAATGTGTCAGGCACTGTGCAAAGTGCTTTACAATTATTATAATCTTCACAACAACCTTGGGAGTTAGGTGCTGTTATTATCTCCATTTTGCAGATGAGAAAACCTAGATAGAGGTTAAGTGACTTGCCCAGGGTCACACAACTAGTAAGTGTATGAGATCAGGTTTGAAGTTAGATCTTCCTGACTCCAGGCAAAAAGAGCTTTACCACCTATCTGCCTGGAGAAAATAAAGCTTCTTTTATTTACTTTTTTTTAATTAAAATTTCTCCCAGTAAGCAGATGTCTATTTTCTCTCCTACCTTCTCTTGGAAAAAAAAATAAGGAAAAAGGAGAGAGCATGGATTGTAAAATATCAGAAAATGATGCCTGAAAATTGTATCGACATATAATCTGGAAAAAAAAAGAAAAATTAAGCTTTTTTGAGAATCTGGCCAACTAGCACCAATCATCATCACAAAATGAAATTAGTTAAAGAATAGCCTCAAAATAAGTAAGCCTGTCAAAACTCTCGTAACTGTTCAAAATAGCCTATCGTCAGTTAATGAATAACATGTAAACTTGTTAATTCCTGCTTTGGGTCACACCATTGGAAGTTTTGCCATGATAATAACTACTACTCTTCTCTGCTTAGTCTTCAGACCTTTTAGAGCTTTCACTGGGCTTTTTGTGAGTCAAAGCCTTACATGAACAAAAGGATGGGACAGCAGCAAAGTCAGTCAAATAGTGTCAAGCCAGTTTTGTTTTGTTTTTAATGGCAGCCTTCTTTGATGACCTTGAGTGATCAGGCTAGTCAGCCCATTAGATGGTATAATGTATATCAGCTCAGCCAGAAGTACATAAAGAATGATAAACAATAAATCTGGCACATCAGTCTCTTGCCTAAACTTTGTGATCTCACTTTTAGGGTATTCCAAGTTATTTACATTACTATGTATTTTGCTTCATCTAAACAACCTATCCCTTTGGAATTCATTATTTCTAATCTTTGTTTTTACAATTATAGGGGATCAATATTGTGGAGGACGACTACAAAGACCTACAGGTTCCTTTAAAACACCCAACTGGCCGGATCGTGATTATCCTGTAGGAGTCACTTGTTTATGGCATATTATAGCTCCAAAGAATCAGGTGAGATTTATTTTTCATAATGTGGAACTGTCTAATATTAGAAAAAAACCAAACTATAGATAAAAATGAAGAATCTTGACAATACCTCAATTATCATGAAATCATAGAATGTGGGATAAAAGGAATGCCCACTAGATCAGAGGAGTGGTCATCCAACTTCTGTTTGGAAACCTCCAAAGATGGAGAATCTATCATCTCTCAGGTCAGCCCATTTCAATTCTGGACAGTAATAATTATTGGGAAGTTTTCCCCAAAATTGGGCCTTAATTTATGTCTTAGAAAAATTCTCACATATAGTTCCCAGTTCTCCCTTTCTGGAGAATATTCCTTTAGGGACTGTGAACAGTCCTTTAATCAGCTGGGCTGCACAATAGAGCACTAAGTCTAGATTTAGGAATCCCTAATTCAAATCCAACTTCAGTCACTGACTATGTGACCCCAGATAAGTCATTTAATCTCTTGTGATCGCCTTTCCCCCTCTGTAAAATGAAGACAGAACTTCCTGAGATTGGTGTGAAGACCAAATAAGGTAATACAGCTCTCCCTTCCACATCTCAGGGATAAGGGGTGTGATACCCCAAGGATCAGGAAAACCACATAAAATTTTTTGGCCCTCCCTTTGTAGCAGAGAAAAGTCTGAATTTTTTCTTTTCTTTTTTGGAGTGTTTATAGTACTGTTACTGTAAAATTTCGGTTAAGTATTTGGTATAGGTTTTATGTTCATCGATGTTAACATTTCTAATCTTTGCCATCTGACAGCTTTCATATTCTTTTCTCAAACTTTAACTTTTAAAAAAAATTGTGCATACCTATGCTATTAAAAGATAAAATATGTTGATATTATACAACATTATACCCACATGTTATGCATTTCTGAGTTTCTAAACTTTTTCTGTATTGTCTTTTGGCTTTCACATGTCATCTGTGGCTTCCACAAAACTCCCTCAAAATTCCCATTTAATTTCTAATGCTGACCCACAATAAATTGCAATTGCAATGGGGAAAGTCACGATGTAGGAGGAATACCTATATTTGTAAAGCAATGAGCACAGAGCCTGGCATGTAGGAGGCACCTAAATGCTTGGCTCCTTCCTTCCTTCCTCCAGATACTTAAATGCAGCCATCATAGCTCCCCTGATTCTTTTCTTCTCCAGGCTAACCATGCCCAGTTGCTTCAGCTGGTCCTCTTATAACATGACCATAATAAGGCCCTTTACCATTCTTGTTGTCCTTCTCTCTACACTATTGAGCTGATCAATTTCCTTCTGAAACTATGGTACCCCAAACTGAATATTATTAATATTCCAGAAGAGACTTCATGAGGACAGGGACAGTTGTCTCCCTATTCCTAGAATTCATGCTGCTTTTAATGAAGTCCAAGATGATAACTTAAAAAAACAAACAAACTAATTTGAGTGATCCAGCTAATCAGAATCACACAACAGTTTTGGGTGTGTCCACACTGCCAGAAAACTATAAAGAATGATAATGATAAGTAGTGAACAGGACAAGCCAGCTTCATAAATTAGCTTTCTTCACAACAACAACTACTACTACTACCTAACTCTATCCATAACATTCCTTTCATTTTCAATGTTAGTAATTTTTTTTAAATCCTTACCTTCTGTCTTAGAATCAATACTAAATATTAGTTCCAAGGCAGAAGAGAAGTAAGGGCTAGACAATGGAGTTAAGTGACTTGCCCAGGACCATACAATTAGGAAGTGTCTGAGGCCATATTTGAATCCAGGACTCTCTATCCACTGAGTCACTTAGCTGCTCCTATAATTTTTTGTAACAAGGAAATTAGGGTAGTCTGGAATTACCTGTTGGGGGGGGGGGGGACACATTTAAATTAATTAATTAATTTATAATATTTTCCCATGGTCCCAAGATTCATGTTCTTTCCCTTACCTCACCCAAACCCCCTCCCGTAGCCAACGTGAAATTCCACTGGATTTTACATGTGTTGTTGATCAAGACCTATTTACATATTATTGATATTTGCACTAGGGTGATCATTTAGAGTCTATATCCCTAATCATATCCCCATCGAACCATGTGATCAAGCACTTGTTTTTCTTCTGTGTTTCTATTCCCACAGTTCTTCCTCTAAATGTAGATAGTTTTCTTTCTCATAAGGGAATGACCTGCTTTTAATGAAGCCATGATGCCTCTTTGAAATCACCATTTTTCTTTCTTGTTCATCAACTATATTCTTAATGATCTATTCTAGAATTTTCTTAGGAATTAGAAGCAAACTTACTTGTAAACCTGTTGTTTCTAGATTCTGTTCTCTTCTCCCTTTTAAAATTAAGACATTTGCCCTTTTCCAATCTTGTGGTGCCTCTCTTGTTTTTCACAAATTTTAAATATTGCCAACAGTGGCTTGACATGTACATCTTCTGCCTATTGTTTTAGGACTCAAAGATACAGTTCATCTAAGCCAGATGACTTGAATTCATCAAGGACAACTGGTTGCCTTTTTATCTCCTTACTCATGTTAAATATCAATTTCCTGTTAATTATTTTTGTTCTATCATTCATAGCACCAAGGACATTCTCCATTGCACTATAAAGTTGTGATTTATACTCAAATGGATCTGGGATAACACTGACTTAGCTATATTTTCTCCAATGAGGCAGACACAATTCTATCCATGTCTTCCTATCCTATATGGCTCATTCATTTTTATCCACAAATATGCCATGGTGGGGGGGCGGGGGTCCACCTAACACTCTAAGGAACTTCCTCACCTTCTCATGACAGCCAGAAAATACATGTGCATTTGTTTCCTTAAGAACTGTTTTGAACATAGAGTGGGGCAGTTTTATGTAATAGGAAATTAAATTTGTGAAATGTAAAGTTATTGTATGTGTCTCACGGGGGGGAAGAAGAGACAACTCCAGCCTCTTCTCACTAACCTTTCTTCAAGGGAGATTTTAATTATTGTCAAGAGAGAAATCAGAACCAGTGTAAGGGCCAGTGTAGGGCCACTTTGCTCTCCTCAAAGAGGGATAAAATATATTTGTTTTCTCTTTTAAATATTCTTAGTTTAAACGGAGTAACTCTAAGATTCATGCTAAAGTCCTGATAACTATTCATTAATGGGGAAAGGGGAGGCGCAAGCTTTATATTTAAGATTTGATCCCATTTCCCACCAAATACAAGTTCTACAATGAATGCACATGGAACAAATAGCAAAGAAACCCATTTATCAAAGTCAATGACAAAACAGAAATCAGGGAAAGTCTACTTATAAAAATATGCATCAAGAACAGATTGAATAGTAACTTTTGAGAGTGAGGTAACAACTCAATCAAAAGAGAGTCCTATATCTTACCCAAAGGGAAGTCCTGTGAAGTCTTTATTGTAGTAAATTATGAAATCGTTCTTACTTTCAGCGTAGAAGGCAACAACCTCCTGGTCCCCATCCTTACTTTCAGCATAGGAGGCAACAACCTCGTGGCCCCCAGTAGTCTTCAGCCCCTGAGGCTGATAAAAAAGATCCAGTCCCCACCCCCACCCCCAGCAGGTGGCCCTACCCATCAGGAGACCCCAGTGGAGGCAGTCAAGCCCATGGCACTCCCTGCGGACACAACTTCATAGCCCCGCTTGGAGCCATAGCACCAGCTTGTGGATACCTCAACCCCCATAACCAGTGGGGACTCCCCTACCACCTTACTGGAGTGATTTCAACTAGGGGGACAACTAAAGCAGCTATCTGGTATCTGCAGACTTTTTCCAAATGATCCTTCCCTCTCCCCTCCAAAAAAAAAAATCCATGACATTGAAACAATGGTCTTCAACCTGTCCCCTCCTTCCCAGGACCCAGGAGGGTAGAACAATTTTTTAATTTAGTTCAAACCCCCTAGCCCCAAGGGTGGAAGGAAGGGAGTACATCCTTTGTCCACTGGAGCCAGATCTTCCTCCCCCCACCCCATTTTATTTTTTAGGTCTTCTATCCCCACCCCAAACTCTGAAACCCTGTTGACTTTTCCCCAGAGTCTCTCTTTCCCATTTTTTGGCCTGAAAAGAGATTGGCATCTCAGATCTTTTCTCTCCAAACTAGAAGCCAGGAGATACCTGGATTCCTCTCCTCCCATGTTTTTACTCTCCCATCCTTTCATTCAGTTATGGGGCATTGATCTCCACCAGTTAGAGAGAATCCCATACTAATGATTTTCCTTTTCAGTTTCATCTATCCTGCTTTTCATGGCTTCCAGCAGGTCATTTCTGGTCTTCAATTTGCTTATTATTTCATTTGATTTCTGGGCTTCAATTTCCAAGTGGGAGATCCTGTCTTTTAAACTGTTATTTTCTTTTTGGACTATTTCCCACTTTTCTTGCCACATCTCTTCTATTTTTCTGACAATCTTGAATTTAAAGTCTTCAAGAACTTGTGACCAATTTCCATTTTTTCCCCCGCAGATTTGACTGTGTTTAATTGTTGGTCATCTTCTGCTGTCTCTTCTTTAGTCTGGGGTTTTTTCTGCATGAAAATTATCAAGGGTTAACATTTTCTTCTTGTTTTTTTTTTTGGTAGTTGTGGATTTTAGTTCCTGGGAGTAAGTGGCCATTGCCTTGTTCCTTCCTGGTCAGAAGTCTAAGTGAGGGATGTGGGTGATCTTTGTATTGGGCTCCAAAGAGGTTTTTGTCCTGAGGATATTTTTCCCCAGTCCTCAGCAGTGTCCAGCTCCAGCCCCCAGAACTTAAAGATTGCCTTGCAGAGGCCTGGGTGTGGAGTGTAGGCAGGTCTCTGTATTGAGCACTAGCGAGGTTTTTGTCCAGAGGCTATTTTTCGAGTCTCTGGCATTTTTGCAGTGAGCCGCCCTCTCTCCCCAAGCTCCTCAACCCCCCATCACCACATTTCCTCAGCCTCCCAGTGTTCTGAATCGTTTCTCTTAGGGGTAAGTCTGTGTTGATCTCAGCCAGCCTCCCTCCTACAACTTAGAAGTTTGTCCCGTTTTTGCTAGGACTCTGGAAAGGTAGGTGAAGTGGGGGAGGGGTGATGAGCTCACCCCTTTGTGGGGGAAATTTCTCCCCCTTTTAGTGCGGAAATGCCCTAACTTTGCCTACCTTCTGTGCTGTGTCCTACTGTGGAATTCCTTCACTCCTTTGATCTTGGTTTTGTCTTTTTGAGGCACTCTGTCTCGATTGGTGGAGAGGAGACATAGAGCTCTGCTTCTACTCTGGAGCCATCTTGACCAGAAGTTCCTCAGTCCCATACTAATGAGCTTTGGGTTTGGATTGCATTTGTAACTAGAAGGAGTCACAAAACACATGAGGAAAGGGGCTGACTGAACTGGCTTCTATTTGCCTTCAACGCTAACACTACTCATTGCCTCTCATTCGAGATGAGGCTCCTCAGCTACCAATCACCTTTACCACAGGGCTTTTCAATGTCGTTTGAGGGTTTTTTAAGCAGTCAATTCAGAGGTTGGAGTCCCCAAAGCCTCTTTGGACCCCATCATTGGGTGATTCTGTGATTATTTTAAGCATGTGTGAAAGAAAAAAAGTACCACGACATCTTGCTTCTTGTCTTATTTAATCTAACCTTGTCCTAGTTGTGGCCAAGCAAAGAGGGAAATGCAAATCTTCCATGGCAACAAAAAATAAAGCCTTTTGGGGTCAGAGTACAGAATGAAGTCATACAAAGGTGATAATAAGAACCATAATGATAATAATAATAGCATTTGCAGAGTACTTTGAGGTTTGAAAAACTCTTATTTATGTTAACTTATCTGATCCTTATAACAATCTAGACTAAATTTTCATCAGAAAGATCAAGAAAAGTCAGTCAAAGGCTTTGTTACATGGACTCTATGTACCAAGGGACTGGTAAGTGGGAAGCAATAAGATCTGAGAGTGGAGGCAGAAACCAAAAATAAGGGAAACCAATCTGGAAATAGAGAAATCAGTGAAGAAAAGCAATATAGTATCATGGGAAGAGGAATGAATTTGGAGTCAGAAGATGTGGGTTCAAATCCCAACTCTGCTATGTACTTACCTGTATGACATTAGACAAATCACTGAATCTCTCAGAGCCATATCTAGCTATAATTTCATCTATGCAGGAGGAAATTGGACTTGATTTGTAAGGGCTCTTTCTATTCTTGGAAATTATTACAGTCATTTTAATATTAATGTTCCTGTCAAAGTCAGCACATGTTCAAGAAGCCTATAATGATCTATCATACTCCTTGTACCTGTTGGTTTTTGACTAGCACTGACAGCCAGGGCTGTCTAACTCACCTCCAAATCTTCCTGAATGGGAGGGAAGGAGTTGTATTAGGGTTGGAGCAGGAGAAAAAATTAGCCTCTTTTGTTTCGTGAATCCTTACAGTTACAAATTTAACTTTCTATTTTACAAAGTTGATATATTCCGATATTCAAAACAATTCTTAAGAAAAGTAAAAGAAACTCAAAGCCGGGAGAGATCTTAGACAGCAGAACAAATACCATGTTTTATTTGTTAAAGACAATTAAAATCATCATCCTATGGATAAATTTGAGTTGACCATTTTCCCTATTTTTCGTAATAGTCATCATAGCCACCAGTCTCCAGTAATGTCCTGTTCCAATGCCTCATAATATCCTGGATGTGACCTTGAATATGGAAGGCATAAATTCAGGGAAGGCTTGAAAAAAGCCGTCTATTAGAAATGCTTCAAGTCTGAACCATTCTGGCCTTCATCCACTGTCCAAGGATTATTCCAGCTAAGTTTGGAAAGATTTATCACATGGGAGGGAATTGGCCACCCAAATAATGATATATTTTTGCCACAATTCATGAAGACAGTCTATTTAAGTGTAAAGCAATGATGATCTGCACCAAACGAGAGAATTCTTGCTCCAAGAACAGAATTTTGTCCCCCCCCCCAAATTACAGGTCCTTAAAGTCTTAAAGAATAACCATTAAATGATAAGTAATAAAGGGCAGCTAATTAAGCATCGACATCATAAAAAATCAAACTATGTCTGTTTCTCAAAAAAGAAATTGTAAGCTCAGATTGGTGTGAGAGAAGCCCCAGAGTTCTTTAAAAGTGTCTTTCATATACTAGATGTACAAATTCCACGCAGAAAGATTGATTCCTTGCACCTGAGAGTAAGGGCAGCTTGGATTTCTGACATTGATTAGTTCATTGATTATTTAAGTTTGTGTGCTTTCTGGGAATCTGTTTCCATATTTAACGTGGCAAAAAAGAGTCAAAGTATTCTAGCACCCAAATGTAGAGGCAGACAAAATTTAGCTTATAGCATTTGAAAATCTATGGGGACCATTGCTGTGTTGTTCAGGGAATTCTTCAAAACTAGTCTCTTGTTCACCTTATAGATAGAAGATGTAGCTTGAGATTAATATTGGGAAATATTTCCCAATATAAATCCCAATATTTTCATTAATGGATAAATTAAGTCAGAATAGCATTGATGCTGATCATTGGTTTTCAGAGTGTGGCCTGGGGACCTATGAGCCACTTTCAGGGGGCCCAGAAGATCAAAACAATTTCCATAATAATACTAAGACAAGTTAATTTTTATATGGTAGATATTAATAAATAATTCATATATGCAGAAGTTCTTTGGGAGGATCTTAATTATTTTTAAGGATCTGAAGACATCTCAAGTGCAAAAAAATTTGAGAATTAATATTAATGATAAGAAACAAAAACTTTGAACATGATCCTGAAATTCATTTTCATTTTAATAACAGAATTTGAGAATTTATTAACAAATGCTACTAGATTTTATAATCTACACTGAAACATTTTCTGCTTGCTATTATACTTTTATTAGTGAACACTGTAATATTTTATGAATTAAAATTAGGTTTTAGGAAATGTAATTTGAGTTATTATATGAATAATCCTTTGAAATTTAATGGGTCATTTTTGTCGCTCTGTTATAGGTTTAAATATCTTAGGATACCCAGGTTCTGAGCTATTTAATTGGACTCACACATTATCTAATTAGAAATCTTTTATTATTCTCTCAATGGCTAAATTCTAATTCTTGCGTCTTTGTATCCAATTTATAAACTCTTTTATTTTGTTAATGTAATTTTTGGCTAGGATCTCTTGAATTTTTAAACATGAGAGAAGCTTTTGAAATCACTGGGAACCCTCTTCAGAAGAGAATATATGAAGGAAAAACTGGGTCTTGAATAATTTAGGAGCCCTTTCTCATCCTACAAAATCTATGGGATATTTCCTGTGTTTAAGGCTCATTGAAAGAATGCCCCCTTTCCTTCTCTTTTCTTTTATCATTTCAAAAGCACTGCCCCCTATCCCCTCCACATGGGACTATATGGTGAATTTCCAAGCCTAAAGATAGGAACTTAATTTTTAACAGTCCATTGAACATTATTTTATTTGTAACTATTGAGAAGTCATAGCATACAGATAAACCCCAAACATTAATAATACACTATAAGGTAACCTTATAAATAAGTCATCCACCCTCTCTCTTCATTCCCTGCCACCCTCAGTCACACCCAGGGGTGGAGAAACAGAAGAACCTGGCTGCCTTTCAAGTCCAAACAGCTACAGAGAAGAACTTAATTTCAGTTTGTTGTTGTGTCTGATACTTCATGACTCCATTTGGGGTTTTCTTGGCAAAGATACCTGGAGTCAAGAAGATTCATCTTCATGAGTTCAAATTTAGCCTCAGACACTTAGTAAGTGTGTGACTCTAGGCAAGTCACTTAATCTTGATTTCCTCAGTTTCTTCATCTGTAATATGAGCCAAAGAAGGAAATGGCAAAGCATTCTGGTATCTTTGCCAAGAAAACTCTTAAAAAGGGGTCATGGAGAGTCAAACTTTACTGAACAAAACAACAAAAACTAGGGATAAATGCTCCTTCTCCCCCAAGCACATTCCAGTTGTCAGAATAGGTCAGTTAGCCTTTATTTAGCCTTTACTATGTGCCAAGAACTGGGCTAAACTTTACTGAAACAAAGCAAGTCCCTGCCCTCAAGGGAAGAGCTCCCATTCTAAAGAGGCAGACAACATACAAACAAGAAAGTACATACCAGCTATAAACAGGGTAAATGGAAAATAATCTCAGAAGAAAGGTCCTGAAGGAGTGGAGGAAAGAAGGAAAGAGAGAGGAAGACCAGGAAATAACTCCTGCAGAAATTATATGTAAGCTGAGTCTTGAAGGTGTCACAGCGAAAGGGTTCTAATGAGATTAGAGAGGGAGTTAGAACAGGAGAATGGGAGTGGGCAGCTAGAGCCTTTATGATGAGATTTAAGTAGGAAAGGTAGGTGTTCAAAGGGAGAGTGGTTTCATTGGCTGGACAAGTAGGTTTGGCATGAGAGAGTGAAAACCAGACTAACAATGCCCTGTAACATCAAAGTAAGGCATAAAGTAGTGAAAACAGTGGCAGGAGTCCAATGGGCATTGCACAGTGGGAAAGAGCTGCCATCTTTCATCTGGTTGCCATAATCTTTCCCTTATTCCATATATATATGTGTGTGTGTGTGTGTGTATATATATATATATATATACATATATATATCTACCATTATATAACATATACCATTGTATAATGAGCTATAAAATCAAATTATGTCCTGTACACCTTTTTAAGAGTTTATTATTTTTATTTATTTTATATGTTTATACATTCATATAATATATACTTATATGTATATTCCTTTTATATTTAATTATATTTATTTCTTTAGGTAACAAGTATTTTATTAATCTGACCTGTCCACTGCTTCTATTAATTAATTAAATTTTCTCAATTGAGCAAATTAAACAAAATAAACTTTCTTCCCCCTAAAATTCCTCAATATTTTGGCTGCATAATTAGGGATAAAAAATTCCCATATTATCCATGCCTGAAAATGTATGTCTTTCAACATATGTAAGTTCATCACCTTTTTGACAGGAGGTAAGTCATCCTATTTCATCTTCATCCTTTTGGATTCGGTGGCTTATCATTGCATCCATTAATTGTAATATCTTTCACATTGGTTTTGTTTCATAATGTTTTAGAATTGTCTAGATTGTCTTCCTCCTCCATTCTATTGTCTTGGCTTTGCATCAGTTCATGGGGGTCTTCCCAGTGTCCTCTGAAACAGCCTGTTTTGTCCCTTTCTTAGCATAGTAATATTGCATTACATTCAAACCACAACTAGCACAACATTTTGGAGTCCTGGGCTACTGAACTCCTCCTACTTCCTATTGGGAAGGAGAATGCCCCAGGGCAGTCCCTGGATAAACTCAGGCATTGGACATTGTGGCACTTATGCAAGATGCTATGTTGGGCTCTTGGAGGAAGAAAATAATGAATGAGATACAATCCTTGCCCTCCAGGGCCTTGCAGTTTATGTTCCTCCTCTCCCAACACACACACACACACACACACACACACACACACACACACACACACACACACACACGTACTTCTTCTTGATACCTGGCCCCTTTTTCTGTGTTCCTTCCACTTCATTTCTTTTTGAAGAAACTTGGCCTCTTACCACCTCCCACAGTGACTTCCTAGAATTCCAGGGAGCTTCTGATTTTGGATCCATCGCTTCATTTGCTTTCATTCTTTGTCCCTGACTGACCCAAGGGCTAACCCTCCCTTTTCTCGTAACTTCATATTGAGTAGTTTGAATGCAAACATCCTTGTAACCCACAGGGATTACATGTAAGCTTAAAATCGTTTATATAAAACATAGGTTAAATAAGCTACAAAAGACATTTTGCCTGAATCCAGTCCTGAAGTTTCCCAAACTACATTCTAGTAACGTTCTTTGCCTTCTACATCACAAATACTTACCAATTTATAAACTCCACTTAGCTGGAATGAGATAATATTTGTAAAATGCTTAGCACTGTTCCTGGCACATGGCAGGTGCTATAGAAATGCTTAATCCCTCCTTCTTCTCTTCCCTAGATGATCTCTTGAGTGACATCTGTTTGGTTATCTCTACATCAACTTAACTCTTCTCTCCCTTAGAATGAAAATCACTCCCCCATGGCACCCTTCTTTTGCCATTGGTTTATTTCATGCATATTATTTGCCCTGTCCATTCTCCAAAACAAGATGCCACTTTCCCTGAGACTATTAATGTATGGGCTTTACTGACAGCAGGGCTATGGAAGATTAATTTCAGCAAACACAGGTAGGGACAGCCTCTTCCTAATAAAAATAGACCATAGACTTCAGAACTCTGAGTATGCAAATTGAGCCAAAAACTATGATCAAAACATGCCTGATTTCCATGTGGTTAATCTCTCCTGGTTTGACTCTGAGGTCTATTGCCTTGTTAGGAATCCTGCATTTCTCTCCCTTGATTTTTCCTGGATGATCTCCTTACTACAATGACCAATAAATACCCTCCTACAAGCGATCCTGCCTTGGAAAAGTCAATGCCCCCAATCCACCACAAAATCCAACATGCTTCTATAGGTTATAATCTACAAAACCCTTCTTAATGAATGTGCCTTAACGGAGAGTATGAAATCCTCTCGCACTTTCCTTCCCTTTCTCATGCCCTTCCCATCCTGGCAATACAGCATCAATGAAGAGAGCTTCTATCCCTACCGTTCAGTTTCCTAAATGAAACCACCAGCCTCCAGTCTTAGATAACCTAACAAAAGAGGAAGGACAGCTAGGAGGTACAGTGAGTGGATCTAGAGTGCTGGGTCAAGAATCAGGAAGATTTAGGTCCCTAAGTTCGAATTTGGTCTCAAACACTGTAGTTGTAGGACCCTGGGCAAGTCACTTAACCCTATTCACCTCAATTTCCTCATCTGTAAAATGATCTGGAGAAGGAAATAGCAAACCACTCCAGTATCTTGGCCAATAAAACCCAAATGGGGTTGCAAAGTCAGCCACAACTGAAAAGAATGATCAATAATGACAACAAACGCAAAAGAGAAAGGTCTTGGCTGAAGTCCAGTTAAAATTCCTACACCACCACCCCCAACCCCTCAACCCTCAATCCATTTAGCTTAGAATACTGGAGACATTTTTTTCTCACTGACTAAAAAAATGTAGTTCAGATCCTGACTCAGATGACTCTACTCCTACAAAATGTCTAGTGACCACTATCAGCCAGTCTGGCATCTGGTGGCACAGATAGAGCACCAGGCTTGGAATCAGGAAGACTCATCTTCCTGAGTTCAAATCTGTCCTCAGACTCTGACTAGCTGTGTGACCCTGGACAAGTCATTTAACCTTATTTGTTCCAATTCCTCATCTATAAAATGAGATTGAGAAGAAGGTGGTAATAGAAACTCCAAATGGGGTCACAGAATCCTACACAACTGAACACCCAAAGTCCAACAATGTGTGACACTATTGATGATGGAAGAGACCCCCCTGCTGGATAACCTAAGATATGACAGACCTTTGAAGATGGAGTTCAGGAAAAAAAAAAAAGCTACCAGACAGACTGGGCTCCCTTAAGATAGATCAGAACTCAGTGATGAGTGACAACAAGAAGCAACATTTCCATAACACTTTATGGCTTATGAAACACTTTCCTCACAACAACCTTATGTAGGTAGTAGTACAGATATTGTTATCTCCATTTTCTGGATTGGGAAACAGAGGTTCAGAGATAGGAAGTGACTGTCCTCAGGTCACAAGCCAGTGACTGTCAGAGCTAGAATACAAGTTCAGTTCGGTGTGACTCTTACTCAACCATTTTTTCCCACTAGAGCACAACTAACTACTTCAATCCATTCCAAACAATGAGTCATGACAGCTTGGAACAGATGACTTTATGAATCAATTTGACAAGCAGCTTCTAGAATTAAGTATGGACTTAGGAAAGGAGACATTGGATTCATTCCTGCTCACTCTGATTGGGTAGTCACCTCACTACAGATAATGGGTTTTAGACGGGTCTCCCAGGAACTCTTCTAGTAGCTTTGTTCCGCCATTTTCCCCAAACAAATCTCACTCAGACCCCCTAGAGGATCTCGAGGAAGCAATTCACTAAGGAGGCATCTGGTCTCACAAAATCCTTTTGGAATGGGCCAGGAGGCTGCTGTACTTGTGCTGTGGGTGAGCAGGCTATGACCAGACCATCTACCCTTCTTGGGGATAGGAAGAAAACACAAGGGGGTAGGGGGAGTACAAATAGGTCACCTCTCTTGCGTTCCTTCTCACTAGGCAGAACTGGTTTGTGCTCTATTCTTGCTAGTGAATCTCAGCTTCTTTAACTGTCAAGTCCTTTGGATGTTGGACCAAGTGGACTCCAGTGATATTTTGAACTTCACATTGGTCTGACTTTGAATTGGGAAGAGGGATCAACCTTGTATCCCTCCTGTAACTATTGTAACAATTGATTGGTGACTCCTCTTCCTAGGCACAGTTGATGTATTTAATAAATGCTTGCCTGCTTGATTGTGTAAATCTCACTCTTGGGAAACTCCCCCCACTCAGCACCTTACAGCTTCTTCTTTTCCCCAGTGGTGCTAAGATGCAGTACTTGGTCCAATATGACCTGCAGATTGCTTGGGGGGACTCAGGTTATTGTCCAAGCAGATGCACATCTTCTTTCTCTAATATCAAATGAATCGGGAATTTTCCAATGTGTTCAGGACTTGGAAACCTAGCACTTAATCTTTATTAAAAATTCTGGTATTGGGACAGCTCCATTATTTGGTAATCTGGGGAAGTTAAGGGACAGATGAGGATATGCACATGTCCAAGTCCACCAAGAACCTCTGTGTTTCCCTTCTTGCTTGTTGTTCAGTCATTTCAGTCATGTCCAACTCTTTGTGACTCCATTTGCTGTCTTCTTGACAGAGATACTGGAGTGGTTTGCCATTTCTTTCTGTAGCTCATTTTACAGATGAGGAAAATGAGGCAAATAAGGTTAAATGGCTTGCCTAGGATCAACTGGTTGGTAGGTCTCTGAGGTGCGATTTGAATTCATCTTCCTTACTCCAGACCCAGTGCTCTATCCTTTACACCATGCAGCTGCCCCTCCTTATTTTGTACATTCCTTCTCCCTCCAGCATAATAACAATAATAGCTGACATTGATATAACACTTCCAAGTTTGTAAAGCTCTCACATGCGATCTTCACATTAGCCCTGTGAAGTAAGCACCTTATGTATTATTGTTGTGATTGTTGCTATTCCCCTCTTAGAGAAGAAGCCAACATTTAGAATGATTAAAAGGCTTTGTCCATGGGCACTCATCTGGTCAATATTGGGGAAAGGAATAAGCATTTGTTAAGCCTCTGCTCTGTTTCAGGCACCATGCTAAACATTTATATTATTTCACTTGATTCTCTTGGAAGGTATGTGATTATGATCTCCATTTTATAGTCGGGAAAACTGAGGCAGGCTGTTTAAGTGACTTGCCCAGGGTCACACAGCTAGTATCTGAAGTGAGATCTGAATTCAGATCTTCCTGACATCATACCTGGAACTCTAACCACATGCCACTAATTTGCCTTAAACACCTCACTCCCTTCCCTGTTGCCTACAAGTACTTTGTGATGGAGAGTCACCTAGTTGTTCCTCTCATTGACAATCCATCTCCAAATTCCATGTATTTTCACTGACTGCCTCCCACCCTCTTCTGTTCATCATTTCCTCCTGGCTTCCTTCAAGTCCCAACCAAAGTCGCACCTTCTTCAAGAAGCCCTTCTTTGTTCTCCATCATCATGCCTTTAGATCCAGAGCTCCATCTACCTTCCCCTTAGCTATCTCTAAGGCTATCAGCTGACTCCTTTGAAGTCATGTCCCTAATTCTAATTCTAAATCTGGTACTCATTTCACAATACCTTGGTGATTTGTAGTTAGAGCATCCCTAAGAAGACCCTTAGCCCTGAGAACAGGCGATGTCCCATTGGAGGGGGGGAATGACATCTGGATGTCACTGCCAGACAGCACAGCTGTGGAAGATTAACAAAGACACAGATGGCAGGCAATTCTACCTCCACAGAAGAACAGCCCTCAAGCCACAAAGCTTGGAGACTCTACAGCTAGCCCCTGGCTTGGAGAGCTCCAGAACTGACTCCCACAGAGTTGATCTCTGTATGTCTCCTGTTTCCTGGACCTTTTTTTGTCAGAAAAATCTAATCTAGTGTCCTCTTCTTTTCTCTTGGAGGAATTTTGTTGGTATAATTCAGTCCCTAGAATCATCCACCTCAGTGTGAGTTGTTGGCACCCTTCAAGACACCTTTAAGGTGCCTGATGAGACTGCACTCCCACCCCAACTGACCAACAGCTTATAATGGTATGGCCTGATCATGTCATCATGCCTTCTATAGGTACACTTCAAGAAAGCGAATGATTCTTTAGCTTTGGCCTTTGTAAGCAGACTCATCCCACAATTCTTTTATTCAACATGTTCTCTAAAATAAATGCAATCTCTCATCTGACTTAAACTCACATATAATTCCTCCCATCCAGGGATTTGAAGCATTGAAGTGTATATTCAGAGGCAGCATGACATAGTGGATGGATAGAGCACTGGACCTAGAGAGTATGGGTTCAGATCCTGCCTATGACACTTTCTGGATGTGGCCAAATTTCTTAAGTTCTCTGATCCCCTTCTTTTTCCTCTTCTGTAAAATGGGGATCATTGCGGTACTTACTTATCTCACCTTAAAGAGCTATATTATGAGAGTTAGTTACAGTCAGGAAGACTTGAATTTAAATCCTACCTCAGATATTTACTGTGTAAGTTACTTAAACTCCTTTTGTCTCAGTATCTTCATCAATAAAATGAGGATAGCAATAGCACCTAATTCCCAAGGTTATTGTGACTATCCAATAAGACAATATTTGTAAAGTGCTTTGCAGACCTTGAAGTACTATATAAATGCTATAATCACCACAATTATCATCATCTTTATCACCGTCATTCTCATCTTGATTGAAATATGAATCAGGATCCCTAATCACTAACTGTTCTTCCTCAGTGAAGCAAATCCTCATGGTGACTCTTCTCCTGAATTTAACTTCCTCCCCTCATGCAAGCTCCTTAGGCTGTCTTCATCACAGAGGACCTAATCACCTGGTGCTCTATCACTCCCAGTTTTCCAGCAGAGGTTGAGGAAGAATATCTTACATACAGTCTCAGCTCATATATGAATTAGACTAGATAGCCCCTGAGATGAATTCAATTTAATTCTTTACCTACTTACTGAGTACTTAAATATAAATCTCATCACTTCTGACTTTGCTATATCCTGAATCCACTGCTTTTGCTTCCTTTGTTCTAGAAACTGACTAGTATTCTCTTTGTATCTGCCATCTTGGTCTTGATCACCTTCAACACTGCTCCCCTTTCTCAGCATCCCTCCTCCACCACCCCCAGCAATTTTCAGAATTTCTAACTCTGGTTTTTAATTTTGCCACAGACTCATTTCATTAACTACGTTGGTCAGAGTGGAGAAATGCCCCAAGCAAAGAAACCTAGCTAGCCTCCATGCCTTGCCTCTATTCGCCTTCTATTGACCCCATTGGCTTCTTGACTCCTCTCCTGAGATTTTAACTCACTCTTATAGTACTGGGTACCCTCAGGTTATGATGGAGCAGACTTATTTGTCTCTCCAAAAGTCAGAAGATGGACCAAAGAGAGGAAGTTAGAAGGCAGAGTTCAGCTATGATTTAAGAAGTTTCTAGCAATTAGAGTTATCCAAAAAATGGAATGGATTCTCTTGCTAGTAGTGCCCTTTCTTGCCACTGGAAGTAATCAAAGGATGAATGACTATATTCCACAGAGTTTCCAGCAATTCAAGAAACATTTAAGTGTTTGTTATGTCCAAAGTTCTGTGTGTTGATGCTAGGAATTCAAAGATGAATATCAACACAACCTCTGCTTTCAAAGAACTTAAACTCTAATCAAATGTGTTCATGTATTCTGCAGATAGCAGCATTGGATTTAACCTCAAAGGCCCTTACCAACTCTGAGATCCTATAATTATCTGTTTCAGTCCATCAAAAAGCATTCATTAAGAGCTATTATCTGCCAGGCACTGTACTAAAGAAAGGGAAAAGACAAGCCCTGCCCTCAAGAAACTTACAGTCTAATAGGGGAGAGAACATGCATTTATGTACAAGCAAGATATATACATAAAAAATTGCTGATGATGTAATAGTGAAGATAGTAACATTTTTTTTAAACTCTTACCTTCCAATACCATAGTATTGGCTCCAAGACAGAAGAGTGGTAAGGGCTAGGCAATGGGGGTCAAGTGACTTGCTCAGGGTCACACAGGTGGGAAGTGTCAGAGGCCAGATTTGAACCTAGGACCTCCCATCTCTAGGCCTGGCTCTCAATTCACTGAGTTACCCAGCTGCCCCCTAAAGATACTAAGATTAAGGAGGAGTGACAACAGCTTTTTACAGAAGGTGAGACTTGAAGGTAGCCAGGTAATACAAGAGAAGACATAGATGAGAAAGTTGTAGGTATGGGGGACAGCCAGAGGAAATGGTCAGAATAGAGAGATGGAGGGTCAGGTGACAGGAACAAGGAGGCCAATGGACCTGAATGACCATAACACTTGGGAGTTTGGATGGAAGAAAGAAGAAGGGATAAAAAAGACTCAAAGGACCAGGGTACACATATAAATTTTAATTCTGAGTTCCCAATCCAAAAAAAAATGTTTAACTTGTCTCTGTGATTTGTCGAGCAAAATAAATCTACAGCCAATGTGGAAGAAAGGACACCATTTCTATCCTCTCTGTCCCTCATGTTTACAATGCAGGTGAATGACCTTGGACAATATTTTTATATGTATGATATTCCTTCAGGGAAAAACGAAGGTGAGATAGAATTGCATTTGCTCACTAGAATTACATTATTCAGTGCTTTTGCCAAACTGAACTAAATAAGATATATGAGCCTTATGCCACACTGAGAAGACAATGAATAGCTGTAGCTCCTGTTAACTGCAGCTGGAGTGACCTTCTGGAATGATTAAAAATTTAAGAGAATGAATACAATAAAGTTGTTAACCAAATCAAAGAGTTCATGAAATCTAAACAAGCATGACCAAAGGCAGAAAGATCTAAAGAGTACTAAAAGGAGTGTCAAAAATAACTGTATTTCAGAGGAATCTTAAGCTGATTCTAGAGAAGAGGAAAGGGAGAAATATGGGCTCATGGGAAGTGTCCAGCATCATTCATTTATCCAATGCTGTGCTTTATCTGTAGGTAATCGAGGTCAAGTTTGAGAAGTTTGATGTGGAACAAGATAACTATTGCAGATATGACTATGTGGCTGTATTCAATGGGGGAGAAATCAATGATGCTAAAAGAATTGGGAAGTATTGTGGAGACAGACCACCTGCGTAAGTGTTGTTGGTTTATTGTATCAGCTTCTTCGTGACCTGAAACTCATTTCTTCCTAGCTTGTCCAATGGTCTTTTACTTTTCATAAGATTTTTTTAAAAGATATTGAACTTAACTCTGGGATCTGTGCCAAAGCTCTACTAGAGAAATTATATTTTAAATAATTCTAAAAGAATTCTATGCAGAAAAACAAATCACAATATTATAATGTTTGAAAAACTGGTGTAATGGGAGCATGCTTCCCCAATGCAAGATCCCTTGTTACATTAGTTTATGTTAACAGTGTATATATACATACACACATTTACATATATTCATGTATGTTTTATGTATATACAAATATACACACACCTGTACCTATATCATTACATATATATCAGTACACAAGTTTGTATATACATATATACATATATACATATATCAGCAATGTGGATATATATACTTTATGTGTATAAAGTATATATATATACTTGGGAAAAATATATATATATATATTTAAAGTCTTTATGAGAATCAACTCTAGTTTCAGATACTTACTAGCTATGTGATCCCAGGCAAGTCACTTGACCCTCTTTGCCTCAGTTTCCTCATCTGTAAAATGAACTGGAGAAGGAAATGACTAACCACTCAAGTGTCTTTGTCAAGAAAACCCCAAATGGAGTCATGAAGAGTGGGGCATAACTGAAAAAACAATATATATTTGACTCAACTTATCTACCCTTCATTTACAAATAGCCTTCCACCACCTCCCAGAAAAAATGCATTGAACAGAATAAAAACAGAGTAGAAGGATATTAGCCTGAATTGGTCTGAATTCTTGCAGTGCCTCCAAATTTCCCATTTTTCAGGATGTCTTTGTTTCTTTTTTAAGGGAGGATTGGGCGCCATCTTAAATATTGGAGCTAATTAAACTGGCTGTGCTTTGATCCCCTCTGGTCACAAAGATGTTTCAGAGCCTCACACCAAACATTTTTTCAGCCCACAGATTCACACTGCTGTATTGAATCTGGAGGCTCAACCCCCAGCTTTATGACTTTCAAATACCCCTTCATTATCAGATCATTCCTAGCCAGAGTCCTGGGTATCCAAGAAGTTTGCTTCACTGACAAGATCAGAATCTTTTAAAATTATCATGTTAATTAATTCTACCTGAATGGCATTATTGAAGGTTTGGAGGATCCTAGAAAGTAGATGGTGACTTCAAGGAATTAACCTTTACTCTGAAATGTTATTTACAAAACTAATTTCCCTGAAAATCTTTCCTCTACCATTAATTAAAAGGTAAATGTCTGGATTAAATGAACATCTGTGAGCTCTTATAGAGGGATCCAGGTACCAGGAAGAGTTTCAATGGACTTGATGACATCTAAAGACCTTTCTAATGCCCCATCTAGAATTCTTTGTCCTTCTTCAGTACTAGTTTAAAGAAGTTTAAATTTCAAGCCCTTGGTTTAAGAGAAATAATATTTACATAGCACTTGAAGGTTTGCAAACTGTTATTTACAAACATGTTATCTCCTCTATCTAGCTCACTACAACCCTGTGAGGAAGGTGCTAGTAATATCTCTATTTTATAGATGAGGAAACCAAATCTAAGAGGTTCCATGATTTGTTCAGGCTTACACAACTAGTGAGTATCCAAGGCGTGATTCCAATTTAAGCCTTCCTGAGGCCAAGTCCAACATTCTACCCTTTGCACCACCTTATTATTCATTCAATTCAGTCATGTCCAATCCTTTGTGACTCCATTTAGGGTTTTCTTGGCAATGACACTAGAGTGGTTTGGCATTTTCCCTCTTCAACTCATTTTACAGATGAGAAACCGGAGGCAAACAGGGTTAAGTGACTTGCCCAGAGTTACAGGGCTAGTAAGTACTGGAGACCAGTTTTGAACTCAGTCTTCCTAAACTCCAGACCTGGAACTCTATCCATTGTGCCACCTAGCTGTCTTTGGTGTCACCTAGCTACATCTATTTAAATATTAGCAAGGTAGTTACGTGGCATAACAGAGAGGATGATCTGCCTAGATTCAGGAAGATATGAGTTCAAATCCAATCTCAAATACTTACAAATCCTGTCACCCTGAGACTCTATATGCCTCAGTTTCCTCAACCATAAAATAGGGACAATAACAGTTCATACCTCCCAGAGTTGTTGTGAGGATCAACTGAGATAATAATTGTAAAGTTGGCGTAGACTCACACATAGTAACCACTTAACAAATGCTAGCTATTATTGTCATCATCATCATTATTAATGGCTCACAGCTAAGTGTCACAGTGGATAGAGTGCTGGGCCTGGTGTCAGGAAAATATGAATTCAAATATGGCCTCAGACACTAGCTATGTGACCCTGGACATGTCACTTAATCCCTGTCTCATTTTCCTCCTCTGTAAAATAGGGATAATAAGAGACCTAACTCCCAAGGTCTTTGGAGGATCAAATGAGACCATAATTGAAAAGTGCTCAGGAAAGTACCTGGCACATAGTAAGTGTTATGTTGATGGTTGCTATTATTCTATAACAATTTAAGATTTGCAGAGGACTTTTCTCACAACCTCTCCATAAGGACAGGTAGGTGGTACAGTGAATAAAGCTCTGGACCTGGAGTCAGGAAGATGAGAAGCTGAGGAAGACCTGAGTTCAAATCAGGTCTCAGACACCAGCTGTGTGATCCTGGGCAAATCCCTTAACCTTGTTTGCCTCAGTTTTCTCACCTGTAAAATGTGATTGGTTGCAGAAAGATTATCTTCCTTTTTTTTATCATTGAGAGAGCTGAGCTCAGAGACATCAAATGATATACCCAGAGTCACACCACTGGTAAGTCTCATGACCAGGATGGAAAACCATGTCTTACAACTTGAGTCTAGCATTCTTCTGACCATTCCATGAATTCTCTTATGAATTTCCAACTCGTAGAGACAAAAGGATGAGCTTCTTCTACAGCATTTCTGCCTGGGGACTTTGACACAGAGTGATATCACTTTGTCTCTTGAGCTTTCCTCCAGCTAAATAGTTTTCCTGAATTCTCTCTCCATTCAAATGACCTCACAGTCATGGTGGTCCAAACCAGAGGGTAGCACATTTTTCTCCCTAGACTATTTCTACTCCTTAGCAATGCTTCCACAATAGCAAAGGACCAGCAAGGAGGACAGTTCATTTGGGTATTTTCCCTACTGGTAAATGTATCAGTAAAACATAGTCTTGACTCAAACCACTGTCAAGTTGTATCTTCCTCTCAAGTGGGAACCAGCTGTAATGGGCATTACGGTGACATGTGAAAAAATGACTTCCTGGCCCATGACCCCAATTTGTCTGTGCAAAAAGCCCAAGTCAAATTCAAACCTTCTTTCTTCCCTTGTTCAGACACTCAATCATGTCCTGCTCCCATGGGCTATCCATGAGGTTTTCTTGACAAGAATACTGGAGTGGTTTGCCATTTCCTTCCAATGGATCCAATGGATCCTTTCTTCCCTAAAGGCTGATAATAATCTGCAGGTGGAATCCTTGATCCCTACGAAATCTATGCCACTCTTATTAAGACTCTTCTAATTCCAAGACTCAGCAAACAGCAAGGGGTAGAAAAAAATCTTCCTTGTAGTGATAATTACAGTATTCCAGGAGAAGTTTAGCTTCAGCATATTGCCTCTAAAATTATAGTCCCAAGGCTGAAGGTGCCTTGGTGTATACGTCTGGGCTGAAAAGAGGGCCATGAAGAATCATTGTAATTACACCATCATGCAGAGGATGCTGGCTGAGAAAGGGCATAAGTTTGCCTTGTGCATAGCATGTCTTTTCAGCTGTTCTCTCATTTAAACAAAGGAACTCTATTTATACTCTTAGGAAAGGACTGTTGCTAGATGGATGAGGATCAAATTATATCATGTAAGTAAGAGCGTACTGGAACCCCAAAGCCTTGTGGAGTGATTATGATGACCAGCCCAGATCTAATAACCAAAGCAGGATAGTATCACTTTATTTCCCACAAAACTTTGGTAGTTTAAATTTTCAGAGGAACCATCATCATAATCCTAACCAGCTTTTTTCTATAGCAGCTAGGTTGGCACCTTTGTGCACAGAATCCAAGACTTATGTTCCTGAGTTCAAATCTAGCCTCAGACACTTCCTAGTTATGTGACCCTGGACAAGTCACTTAGTCCTTCATTTGCCTTCGTTTCCTTATCTTGTCAGATGAGCTGGAGAAGGCAATGGCAAACCACTCTGGTATCTTTGCCAAGAAAATCCCAAATGGGGTCATGAAAAGCATGATTGAACATTAACAATAATATAGTGCTTAAAGTTGGCAAAATTCTTTACATGTATTATCTCATCTGGTCCTCACAACACCCCTGAGAGATTGTTGCTATTATTATCACCGTTTTCAGATGAGGAAACTGAGGCAAACAGGATTAAGTGACTTGCCCAGGATCACATAGCTGGGAAGTGTCTGAGGCTCAGAAAATGAGTCTTCCAGCCTCTAGGCACAATATTCTATCCACTGTACCACCTAATTGCCCATCATCATCATATTAGTTAGCATTTATATAGCCCTTAAAGTTGGCCACGCTCTTTACAAATAATATTGCATTTGATCCTCACAGCAATTCGGGGAGGCAATTATTATTCTCATTTTATGTATGAGGAAATGGAAACTGAGTGAGAGATTTAGCAACTTGTTGAGAGGTCACACAGCTAGCAAAGAGCTAAGAATGAATTTGAACTCTGGTCTTCCAGATTCCAAGTAGAAGAAGCTATCAACTGTGCCATCTAGCTGCTTTTTTATATTTTATTTCACCACGATGCCTTTTGTGACCAGAACTTTATAGTACACATACATATATTATATAAACACATGTGGCATGTACATATCCGTGCCTATATTAAATAGTAAACATTTATAAACAATTGCTTTTTTTTAAACATGTTCCTCCTCTTTTGCTCAGAAGGAACACTCAGATGAGGAATTCAGATGAGGCAGCACCTTGCCAAATGATTGAGTTTGGGAGCACTTCAAAACAACCTGTAGTTTTAAATCCCCTCTAAAGTCTTGTTTGTACATGATTCATTTACTCTGTAAACCCTTTCAGCTTCCATCTTCTGCCAAAGTATTCCAAATTCTGAATTAGTAGAACCCAAATTAATAAAGGTCTTCAAGAATTTACATTTATATATTTTTCCAACTCATCTGAATATTTCAAGCAAGAAGTTGTTTGGTTTACGTGATGCCAAACAGCTGTTTTAATGTATATTTTTTTCACTGTGTTAATGGGATATATATTAATTCAATTCTATTAATACTTACCTACTTACTATGGTAAAGATTAAAATTTAGGGGAGACTGAGGCAGGTAGAAATTAGTTTCTCTCTGCAAGGAGCATTATATTTTTTAGAGGTTTATTAAGGATTAAGGATTAAAGAAAATACAGGATAAGGAAAACGTGCCTAGGCCAGAGATCTAGACAAGACCTCACCTACATTATGGAAAGAGCCAAGTCTGCTCCAAAACGGAAGTCCAAAAAGAGAGAGGCTCAAAAGCCTTTGCAATCAGCTTAAGTACCTTCTCGATCTCGCCCACCTCAGAATTCCGTGAGATTACAAAGCATTTTGGGGAAGTGGAGCAAGGACTTGTGGGGATTGAAGTCCAGAGTTCAAATCTCAGTTTTACACTATGTGCCATTCACTCTGCTAAGGGTTGGTGATACAAATAAGAAAAAGAAAGCTAACAATCTAATGAGGGAAGACAATGCTCCAAGGAAACTGAAAAGCTGGGTCAGGGCTGAGGTGTTCAGCATGGAGGCATGATGTTCCACAGAGATTAAAACCTCATGGAAAATGGAGAGTTGCCATTTTAAATATTCTGGCTGATGGCACAAGTCAGTTCAGAAGAACAACAAAGATGATGGTGGTCATTAGAATGATCATAACTTCATTTATATGGTGCTTTAAAGTTTGCAAAGAACTTGATAAGCATATTATCCCATAGAACAGCTGGCCAATTCTATTAAGTGACTTGTTTGACTGATAGCTTTTCAATTAACTGACCAGATTTAGACAGGGAAAAGAAAGTTCTCACTGCAAATTCCTTTGATACTGTCAATTGTTCAATAGCAGAAACAGATGGCTTTCTCTACAGAAATTATATGAAAGCAGGCGCATTTCTATCTGTTTTGCTGCTGCCAAAGGACCATGGGATTTTATCATCTGACCTAGAGCTGAAACCTTCTATATGTCTTGCCATAACCTTTTAGAATGTGAGTTTCTTGATAGCAAGGATGCTCTTATTTTTTTTATCTGTATCCCTACCTTTTAGCACAGTGCTATACACATAATAAGTACTTAATACTTATTTACCCATTCATTACCCTCCCTACTTCTGGCCCACATTTGCCCATTTGTTTTATTACATATATTTATGTGTATGAATATGTATATATATATAATATGTGTAAATGTATAGTGTGTATACATATTTTCCTCTTATTTACACCATTTCCCACTTAAAATTTTTATATAAAAAGTTATAGATGCATATAGATGTGCCAGCAACCAAACACCTTGGTTTTTTCTCTATATCCTGGCTAACATAAAGTCTCTTTGCCTCTCTACATTCTCAAAGAGTATTACATTGACCACTTCACTATCAGGCATGATGTGATTGACCAGGATCTAACATCACCGCCTACCCACATACACACTCCCATTACCCTATCTGCTTAAGCAGGTTCTATTCCTATAAGCCAAGGAAATTCTTCCTAAGAGGCAATTGATTTAGGAAGCAAAGCCTGGATGTTGATGCCAAAGGAAATTGGACATCAGAGGAGGAATATGGTGGAAAGAAAAGAAGAGGGAGACAAACAGTGATAGAGTAGATAGAATTGCACAGCTAGTAACTATGACACTGAGTGTAAATAGGATGAATTCACCCATGAGAAGAAAATGGGCAGCAGAAAAGATAAAAAAAAAACCAGGACCTGGCGCACTGAAATTGAGAAACACATAGAGTGAAGGTGAGAGACTGGAGCAGAATATACTAAACCTCAGTTGATCTAGAGAAGGCAAAGATATTAGTCATGATTTCTGAGTTAGGACAAAAATTGATATAATTAAAAGGGATGAACAGAGTAACTGTATTATGTTGTGAGGTACTGTGGATAATGAAACATTATCAATATTAGACCTGTATTCACTAAGAGTCAGAACATCCAGATTTTTTAAGGGAAAACTAAATAATATACAGATAGAAATAGATAACAAAATAATAATAGTGAGGGTGTTTCATTTTCTCCTCTCAGAACTAGATAAATCTAACCAAAAAGTAAATAAGAAAGAAGTAAAGGAGATGAATAGAACCTTAGATAAGTCAAATATGATAGATATTTGGAAAGCCCCTACACATCTGGAAAGCACCTACATATTTGTATGAGGCTTGTAGTAGATCTAAGTCTGTGAATTTTAAAATTACTCCACCCTACTCAGACATGCTTTAGGGGAAGATAAAAGCTGTAAACTCCTGATTGAACAATGAAGGTACTTAACTCATACCTCATAGTAAAGCTAGAACCTTAAGCTAGGTCTATTTTTAGATCTAAGACAAAAAGGTGTTAAGTACCTGTAAAGGTTAAATTAGTACACAAAAAGGTCAAGTAACTTACCAAAGGCAAGCTTAACAAAGAGGTGTGAAGTACTCAGAAGATTTAATCTAACCAGAGAAGATGAAAACCAAAGAAAGTGAAAACTAAGAATGGGCAGTCCTAGAAAAAAGCATCTACTGTGATTGGTAGAAGTGAAAATTTAGGGGAGGTGACATAAGAGAAAATTTCTTTAAAAGGAAGGGGTAAAAAGTCAGGAGACAATTGAATTCAGTTTGGAGGCTAATTTCAGTTTGAAGTGGTAGAACCCAGCTTGGAGATGGTCTTATGGTGAATGATAAAGACTGACCTGCTCTCCCTTAGGCTCAGGCCTAGGCCATTTTGGCCTAGGCCTTTTTCTACTGCTTGGCTCAGCCTGAGCCAGAGCAGTTTAAATTAATTCTCTCTCTCTCTCTCTCTCTCTCTCTCTCTCTCTCTCTCTCTCTCTCTCTCTCTCTCTCTCTCTCTCTCTCTCTCTCTTATTCATTAAAATCTCCAGAAATCCCAGCTGACTTGGGTATTTTCATATTTGGGAATTTCCCATGGCGACCACTTATTTTAGATTTTTAAGTCAAACCACTGAAATTATCCTTACAAGGAAGTTTTGATGTTTACAAGTCTCAACATACACATAATCCAAATATAGTTTCTGGTGGGACAACAATGGTTTAGAGAGCATAAATATTCTGAAAAAAGCCTTATTTGAACACTCATCATACTATGGAGGCAACCCTGCATTCCTGAGGGGTTGTGGCATTGGAACACAAGTTCCACTGAGTATGACCAAGCTGGAAAGACTTGGTTTTGGAAAGAGTATGGTCCTGTCAAAAGGCTATATCTATTGCCTAAGTATCATCTTAGATAAAAATGGCTCTGGTAGTGTATGTTAATTAAGAACATGGAGAAATAGGCCCAATACTACACTGCTTGAGTAGCTCTGTGAATTGTTTTTTGGAAAACAAGATAGAAATATTTATTAAGAGCTGTAAAGCTGTTCATGCTTATTGAACTATGGACCACATAACTAGGATTAGTACCTAAGGGTATTATTGAAAGGGTAAAAAGCTGGGTATGTATCAAAACATCCATTGAAGTTTTGTTTGTAATGACAAAATAACTGGAAATAACATGAATGTGATGTTTGGGAGAAATGGCTAAATAGATTATGATATTGGAATGTAATGGATTGTATTATGTTATTAGAAATGACAAATATTAGAAATACTAATAAATGGAATTATATGAAGAAATGAAAAGAGAATGAGAATATATGACTACATGAGAATAATAAAATAATACATTCAAAAAACAACCATAAAATCAAGAGAAAAAAGTATCAGAATAAAACAAATCCAAAGAGAATTCAAAAGCAGAGGATTAGCATACATATATAATTTATATACTTATATACAAAATTTAAACATTTTGGAGTGTCTGGTTTTCCACATAACTTTTAATGTATTTATTTAAATATTTGGGTGGTGTTAGTGGTTGCTAAGCATATAGTTTTAAAAATTGAAAAAAATTCTTGTTCATGTAAGCATCAAAAGGTTCACCCACATGGATTTTCCTCCCTCCAAAGTTGCTTCAGGAATTGCCATACCATCCTGCTGATGAGATTGATTTCCATAAGGAGGTAAAGGGGTGCTATTTTAGAAGAGATGAGTGCTTAACATGTGTTGAGTATCTTTTCTTTGCTCTATGAAAACCTCCTTTTGTGAGCTGTTGAATGACTTATGAGCATCTCTTTTCATTCCATTATTAGACCTGAATTCCCAGGAGATCACTCTGGGTCAGGCCCAGCTCACTACACATGGATACCAAAAAATCTGTCCACCACCTGACTACAGGAATGATTCCTCCTGAAATGACCTTGCTGGTCATCCCTAAGAGGCAATAATAAGGCAGGAGCTATGTGGGAGTCCTGTAAAGATCCTATTTTAGCAAGAAGCTAAAGAAAACTAGTTCCTAGAAAATAGAAACCTAAATATAAAAGCAAAACTTAATATGTGCAGCTTGTATCTTCCATAGAGAAGACAGAATTAATACAGTTTGGAAACCTTTCCTGCCAATTCAGAAGGCAATAATACACCTTCTGTCCTCTACAGGTAAGTGGGTGGGGGAAGGAACTAGAAAGGTCTCCTGCAAAAAGTGAAATGTTTGCTATTTCAAAGCAAATCAGGGATGCCAGGAGAGAAAGGTAATGATGGAGGAAGAGCATTTGAACTACCCCCATACATTTGAAAAATCCTTATCTTCCATCGTAGAATCAATCCTGTGTATTGGTTCCAAGGCAAAAGAGCCAGGCATTGGGGGATTGTGACTTGCCCAGGGTCACACACCTAGGAAGTGTCTGGGGCTACATTTGAACTCAGGACTTCTCCTCTTGAGACCTGACTTTCCATCCACTGAGCCACCTAGCTGCCCTACCCCCCCCCCAGTACATTTTCATAACTGATCCTTCTGCAGTTTATAGCTGATTATGCTCTCAATTTTAAAGTCAACATTTCCTTTTCTAGGAGGACAATTTCTGTTTTGTGGCAGTTCTAGAATTTTAACTTTTAGGATTTGCAAATTAAATGAAAATCTGTTATGTACCTCCCTTACAGAATGGGTACAACTGAACCAGTTAAGTGAAAGGAGAGTAAAGATGAGAAATTGTGATGTTTTGTTTTGTTCTGCTTTTTGCAGGGACACTGCTTAAACCTGAGTTTACATTACCAGAATGCATCTTTTTCATCTTTCAGGCCCATTGTGTCAGAGCGGAATGAGCTCCTCATTCAATTCTTATCGGACTTGAGTTTAACTGCTGATGGCTTTATTGGCCACTACAAATTCAGACCAAAAAAGTTACCTACAACCACAGTCCTACCTATTACAACGACATCTCCTGCACCCACAAGTAAGTTTTCTGTAGGGGATTATAGGATTTAGTAGGGCAGAAGAAATTCTCTTGGGGTTACAGAAATTTTAAGAAAAAGAACATTCTTACTCAGAGAAAACAATTTCTATCCCTTCCTTCAAAGTGTTTAAAACAATAAGAAGAGAGTGCTTAGAATATGATGAATTTATTAAGTACTTATTATGTGCCAGATATATAGAGGCTGAGTGACTCAGTGAATAGAACATGGGACCTGGAGTCAGGAAGATCTGAGTTCAAAGCAAGCCTCAGACACTTAACCCTGGGCAAGTCACTTAACCTCCATTCGCCTTAATCCATTGGAGAAGGAAATGGCAAAACGCTCCAGTGTCTTTGTCAAGAAAACCCCATGGATAGATAGTATTGGTGTGCTGTGGTCCACAGGGTCCCAAAGAGTTGGACATAACTGCACAGCTAAAGAACAACAATGTGTCAGGCTCTCTACTTAGTACTAAATATACAAAAAAGGCAAAAGACCATCCTAGCCCTTAAAGAGCTTACAATCTAATGGAGAAGACAACAATTGTGTGCAAACAAGCTGTATACATCCTTAGAGGAAATAATTAAAAGAGGGAAGGCACTAGATTTAAAAGAGATTTAGAAAGGTTTCCTGAGGAACATGAGATTTCGGTTGGGACTTAAAGGAAGCCAGGGAAGGCCAGTACTTGGAACAAAGGAGGAGGAATATTCTATGCATGGAGGTGGGGGATAGCCAAGGAAAATACCCAAAGCTGAGAAATGAAATGTCTTCTTCATGGAATAGCCAGGAAACCAGTGTCACCAGTTTGCAGAGTAGGTGCCAGGAAGCAAAGTATACGAAGACTGGAAAGGTCAGATGGGGCTAGGTTATGAAGAGCTTTGAATGCCAAACAGAGCACTTGATATTTAATCTTGGAAGTAATAAAAAACCACTAGAGTTTATTGAATACAGGGGTAACATGATTCGACCTTACTTTAAAAAAAATCACTTTGGTGGGTGAATGGAGGATGAATTGGAGTAGGGAGAGACTTGAGTCAGGCAGACCCACCAGGAGGTTGTTGCCATAATCAAGGCATAAGGTGATGAAAGCTTGGCAGTTTTAGAGGAGAGAAGGGAGTATATTTGAGAAATATTGCCAACGTAAAATCAACAGACCTTATTAAATGTTTGTTGATGAGGAGGATGAACAACCATTTAGAAGAATAAGTCAAATTCATTTCCTTAAAGTAAGGTGCCATAGAGAAAAGACAGTCTTTGATACGTTGTCTATGGATATTATTCAAAAATGTTACTGGAGAAAATCACGACCACTATTTGTTTCCACTCATCATCCTCTTAACACTTCATCAAGGTGTGGAAGTGATCCTGGGTTTTTGCAGTGAAGTAAAACATCAGCTAAGCTTTATCCATCTGCAAAAGCTTTGAGTCTCAGTCCTGAGCATCTCTCATGTAGGAACCAACCTGTCAGTTCACAGAGCCTCATCTCATCATGAGGATGATGATATTTTCAACCTGTACTTCTTAAAGACCATTTTAGAGGACTTTCAGTATGTATCCAGAGAGGGAACATTTAGAGTGTGGCAAGTTTCATACTATTGAAGTGTGGATGCATTAATTCCTTTTTTAAAAAATCCTTACCAATACTATTGGTTCCAAGGCAGAAGAGCAGCACTAAGGGCTAAGCAATGGGGGTTAAGTGATTTTCCCAGGGTCACATAGCTGGGAAGTGTCTGAGGACAGATTTGAACCCAGGACCTCCCATCTCCAGGCCTAGCTCTCAATCCACTGAGCATCCGAGTTGCCCCTGATGCATTGACTTTTAGCACTGCTACATCCTTTTTGATGCATTTGTCATCACTGGGGGACATCCCAACTGGAAGAAACTTCACACATACACACACACAAAATCATATGACTATTTCTAGAGCCCATTCATGCAGAATTCCTACATATGGATCAAACTTCTGATAAATCTATTCAATATTTTATCCTGAATTTATTCTAAGCTTGATTATTTTTCTAGATGTGGAGTTGTAGTCTCTGGGGTTAATGTGCTAGCTCAAGAAAATCTTAACCTTTTTTTGCGTCATAGACCCCTGTGGCTGTCCATTGAAGGCTATGGATGCCTCAGAATAATGGCTTAAAAAAATAAAACAAAACCTTACCTTCTGTCTTAGAATAGATAGTATGCATGGCTTCCAAGACAGAAGAATGGGGGGTGGGGAGGAGGAAGGGGTGCAGCTGGGTGGCTCAGTGAATTAAGAACCTGTGGAAAGGAAATAAGACCAACAGTTTGTGGGGGAAAGGGCAACTGGGAGTGGCAGTTGGGTCTTGTGACAAGCACTTCCTTCCTGCTGGGTGGGTCTTCCTTCCTGGAGTTGGAGGAGAGAGGAGCTTGTTCAGCCCAGTCTGGTGTAGTGTGCCTCTTCTTGGTTCAGCCCGAAGATTTTGGCCCAATCTCTTCTGAAGGTCAGAAATGTTCTTGTTTGCTTTCTGTCTACTGCTAAGATTCTGAATTAGACTAAGCAGGACTGATATAGAGTAGATGGGAGTGGGAGAAAACCTCTGCCAGCCTCGGGGCCTGGCCTCAACTCTGAAGCTGAGGAAAAAAACTCCAATCCCAGCTAGATATTAAACTTTATATTATTTGAATTTGCAGTCAGATAAGTGGATTATCTTTCTGGTCATAGGGGGAGCTGAACTTCAGTTCAGTCATTCCAGGACAAACAGTCCTTATTGGATCCCCGCTGCTTTCTCTCAGCAGGGGGCATCTCTCTCCTTTGCTTCACCGAGCAATATTCCCTCTCTCCCCTCAACTCCTCCATACCCCCATACAAACCTCATGCTTTATCCCCAGTTTTTCCAATCCTCCCCATCATTTCCCAATAAATATAACAAACTACACCTATAAACAGGAGGTCCTAGGTTCAAATCTGACCTCAGACACTTCCTAGTTGTGTGACCCTGGTCAAAGCACTTAACCCCCATTGCCTAGCCCTTACCACTCTTCTTCTGCCTTAGAACCAATACAGAATAATGGTTCCAAGGTACAAGGTAAAGGTTTAAAAGGGGAGAAAAAGACAGAAGAATGGTAAGAGTTTGGGGGATTAAGTGACTTTCCCAGGATCACAAATCTAGGAAATATCTAAGACCAGGTTTGAATCTAGGACTTCCCATTTCCAGACCTGGCTTTCTATCCACTGAGCCAACTAGCTGTCCCTAGAATAATGTTTTTAAATTCATAAAGTAAAATACATAAGAATAGAAAAGAAGTCAGTTATACTGAGATAGTTATTAAAATATATGTAATTTTAAAAAACAGTTTATGCACTCCAGGTTCAGAACTTCCACTCCAAATCCTGATTCCAAATCCTTTGGATAAGTGCAATATCTGATGACTCTTAAGTTTATTTTGGAGAGCTTTATTCAAAAAAAGTGCAATATGGCATATTGTTAAAATTATCTCAGCTTGGAGGTATTCATTATAATTACTGGCAACTCTGTAGGCAGAGAGAGCTTTTATTCCTCTAAAATCACTTTGTTAGGGCAAAAGCCCACTTCTTGTTCATCTGCTCTATCCCCTTTACTTGTCGCTACAAAAAAAGACTTCACCAGAATTTAAGGGATTATTGGTGCTCTTCTGATAAAATGTCAGCTAAAGATAACTGCAGCAAAAGATTCATTAATGCTCTAAGAAAGCCTCAAAGGTTTGGATCTGTTCCCCACTTTCAGCTATCAGGGAGGTACTAAGAATGACCATGGCAAAACCCAAGAGGCTGGAAGATATAGACCTAATACACTTTGGTCCACCTTTTCATGGGTCAATCAATGTCCTGGAAGAAACACCAAAAAATTTTTGTGTCTGATAGGAAAGCCTTCAAAGGATGCAGTCACCCCTTTTCTATGCTCTGGAAGCTAACATAATTGCTCAGGACCAAAAAAATCTACCAAAGAGCTCAACAGAGTCCAATCCAGTTCAATAAACTGCACAACCCTTCTTAGGTAACAGCATGCAGACTTTCCCTAGTCATGGTACTGACTAAATGATGTGTACTCACTTTATTGCTCATCTAAGGATGTCACTGGCATCATCATACCACAGTAGAGTTGGAAGAACTTAAAAGTCATCTTGTCTAAACTCTTTATTTTTACTAATGAGGTAACTGAGGCACAAAAAGGATAAGGAGGTCTTCAGTGAAATACTGCTTGTTAATCACCTAGTTGGGACAACAAAAGTCTCCTGATTTCCATTTTAGGTCTCTTTACCTTTTTTTTTCCTGCCTCACCTTGGCCTTCTTGTCAATGCTATTCAACAGATTTTCTAAATATGTTGAAACTATCTTTCATGAAGACACAGGCCAAAAAGGAATCATAGATGAGCAAATAAGCCTGGGAAGTTGAATTTATTATATGCTTTAAAAAGAGGGGCAAGCTGAATGTGTTAGGGATTCATAGTTTCATATACAATTCTTTTTCTGGAAATTCTCATTTTATTTGATGTTTGTCAAGTTGAAAACAGAAAAATTTAAACTGGATAAAAAAAGAAACAGGTATCCCTTTCATTCTTTTGATCCCTGTTCCCCTTCTGTACAAAGCCTTGGAGGATTATACTACAGTAAGAACTTCTAGGAGTGTGAGGAATTTGCTGGGGATGGAAGGTTGATTCTGATTGGACTGATATGTGTATGGATCTCAGAGGATGGCATAAAATAGTAGCATCTTCGTTAAATACATTATATTGGAAAAGCCTCATGAATAAGGCTGTCTTCAATACAAAGATGTTTCTGTGTTGAAATACATAAAAACAATTTCAGTAAATAAAGATGGAATCAGTTGGGTTAGATAGGGCCAACCCAGCTTGCTAAAACAGTAAATATAGCATGCTGTCTTTTGTGAGAGGAAGAAATACTACTCACCTTCAGAAAGTAAGCCTTGAATTATTTTTTTTTCCAAAATCAAGTTAAAACAAATTCACAGTCAGTTATTGAATTCCTGTTGTGTGTACTCAACACTAAGAAGATTTGGGGGTATAGAATATATATATGTACAAAATAAGGTTTGGGTTTTCAAAGAAACAAGATATAAAAAACATGATCTGAAATAACAAAAGAAGATTTAAATAACAGTTAATGACAAGCAATTAAAGAGCCATTAAAAAAAAGAATATGATTAATAGATGAATGAATTGCAGAGAGCACTATGGGAGCCCAGGAGAGGGAGGGCTGACTTCAAACTGAATTTCAGTTGATTTTTGAAGAATGAGGATTTAGAGAACTGCTCTATAACTTATAAATTCACACTATTGCTGGGCACTTGAAAAGTGAAGTGACTTTCCAAGGGCTTACCCAGTAAGTATAATTTTTAATTTAGGTCTTTCTTACTTCAAGACCAACTCTCTACTGTACTATCCTGATACCATGGCAGCAAGGTGGCAAAGTGGCACTGGACCAGGAGTCAGGAAGACTTAAGTTCAAATCCATCCTCAGATACTTACTGGCAAATGTGATCCTATGCAAGTCACTTAGCCTTTCTCTGCCTTAGTTTCTTCAACTATAAAATGAGGATATTAATAGCACTTACCTCACCGGATCAAATGGAGATAATATTTGTAAAGTGCCTAGTATTTAGTAGGCACTTAACAATTTTTGTTTCCTTCCTTTTGTAAGTCTTTAATGCTGTTTCTTTAAGCTAAGGAAATTGTCAGGATTCCAGGTTTAATTGAATACCTCGCACTCTTTTTAGAGACTATTGGAGTTTTTATTTAGTTTCTCCTTTAATCCCCAAAGATCCTAGACCAGTTTAACAAGAATACAAGATTTCCTGCTTCACTGTATAAAATGCTGATTATAAAGCCTATTCACTAATCCTTCAATAACTCTGCTTTAGTGAAGGTAGATTAAATATTTCAGTTTAAATGAGTACATCTAATACACTGAGGGGACACGTGCTTTGCATTCAGATGGTGACTACATTCAAGGAGCCCTAAGCCCTTCAAAAGCTGCTTCTGTATCCAACATAGAATGAAATCCTGCAATCATTCTGAGAAGGAGCTGGTACCAGAGTGAGGCAGAGTTGTGAATTTTTGGCCGCAGACATAGGATTGGCCCTTTCTCTCAGGAAAAATATCATCAATTACGTATAATTTTCAAAGAGCAAGATAGGGCCATGGTGGGTGGAATTTTTTTTCTAAAAGCTGTCTATGTAGGGTATGAATTGGTCAGTCATTCTAGAAAGCAATGTGGAACTACACTCAAAAAAAAGTTACAAAAATATGCCTACCATTTGACCCAGAAATATCACTTCCTGGGCCTCTTCCCCAAAAGAATCAAAGAAGGAAAAGTACCTATATGTACAAAAAGATTTACAGCAGCTCTTTTTGAGTTGGCAAAGAATTAGAAACCAAGATTATGTCCACAATTTGGAAACAATTGGTCAAATTATGTCTCTTGAATATAAGAGAATATTATTGACCTTTAAGAAATAATAACAAGGATAGTTTCATAGAAACTAGAGAAGACTTGTATGAACTGCTGAGAAATGAAGTGAATGGAACCAAGGGAACATTTGGTTGTATAACAACAATATTGGATATTATAACAACAATAGTATTTTTAAAAAAAACTTTTGAAAGATAAGTATTTTGAACAGTACAGTGGTCAACCATGGTTGATCCAAAGACTGATGATAAAAAAGAATGTTGCCCACTTCCTGAATAGAAAAGTGTTATACTAAATAAATATACAAAATGAGACAGTTTTTGGACATGGTTAACTTAAACAAGAGTTTGTTTTCCATTGATTATGTCTATCTAACACAAAGTTTTTACTTTTCTTTTTTTTCCATTGGAAGAGGGATAGGAAGGAAGAAAAAATGTTTCATGATGGAAAATTTTTAATTAAAAATGAGACCAAAACTAAAGGCATTAATGGAGCTAAATTGGAATTTTTTTCACTGTGGGGAGATTAGGAAATAAGTTCATGCTGACAGAATTTGAATTTATAATTCCTAAAAGCTTTAATGTCACCATAGTGTTTTTTCTAAGCTTTCAAAATCCCATGGCAAGTATCCATGGATTCTCAAAAACAATGCCAGGGGAGTATGAATTCTAGCAGATCTTATGGTTGGGGTCAATGATCCTAAAGATCACACCTATCTCTAAATCTTATAAGACTAAGAAAGAAAGACTTCAGATTCAAGCGTGAAGATATTTTGAATATATTTTGTTTAAGAGGTTTATCACCAGAAAGATGGTCACCAGATATGCATTTTTTAAATTATATCATCTCATGAAGACCACTCTATTGGTGAGAGACAATATCCAGACCAATGAAATAAAAGATTTGCTTTTTTTAAACCCTTACCTTCCATCTTGCCCAGTGACTTGCCCAGGGTTGGTCACATAGCTAGGAAGTGTCAGAGGCCAGAGTTGAACCCAGGATCTCCAGTCTCCAGGTCTGGCTTTCTAGCCACTGAGCCACCTAGTTGCCCACACTATGATCTTTCAAAGTAGAAGTTGAGTATCAGAATTTAAGTCAAGTTCAAGTTTAAAGGAAATCACTTTCAAAAGATAACATATAGTCACAAAGGTTACAGTTCTTCATAGTAGAAAGACTATTAGTAACAACATAGCTAGCATTTATATGATAATAATAATAATAGCAGCTCACATTTACGTAGCACCTACTATGTTCAAATCCTATCTCACTTACTATCTGTTTGACCCTGGACAACTCACTTAACCTCTACCTCAGTTTCCTCAACTGTAATATGTTAATAAAAGCACCTACCTAATCAGTTATTGTGAGAATAAAATGAAATAATATTTTCAATGCACTTAGCATAGTGCTTGGAACATAGTAGGACTCTATATCCTTTCCACTTCCCTTCCCCATATGCCAGACACTATGGCATCTGAATTTCAGAAATATCATTTCATTTGATCCTCACAGCAGCTCTTTGAGGTAGGTGTTATTATTATTCTCATTTTATAGTTGAGCAAACAGAGGTACACAGAAGTTAAGTTACTTGCCTAGAATCACACCATTTGTGTCTGAGGTCATATATGAACTCAGATTTCATAACTCCAGGCTCAGCACTCTCTCCTTTAAGCCACCATAGTCCAGAAGGACCAGTCTGTTTAAATCGATTTATTTAGTTGAATCTTATAAGCTCCATGCTGTAATCCACAAAGGAGTACCTGCTGAATTAATTGTTGAACATTTTGTGAAGATGATGATTAAATGTCCTTATTTTGTCTACTTGTTTTTAAAATGTATTTAATAACTACTTCTTTTGTTTCCTCATAGCCTAGAAGCATAGCTGCTCGACATTACAGCATTATCATAGATAATTAAATAAATATATCTACCTTGCTGTATACATGACATAGACTAGGGAAATGGACCTATATTTGATAAGAATAGGGAACTCTCAGGAGAAGATATTCCCTTTAACAATACACATGTCAGCATCTTCTCTACAATTTATATTCTCAGAAGATTTCCTAGTGCACCAAAAAGTTAAGGGATTTTCCTAGCTTCACTCAAAAGAGATATGTTTATAAAAACTTGTTTGTAAACCAAATTTAGTGAGCCATTATTACAGCAATCATGGCCAAGTAAATGCTATATTAAAGGCTCTAGACTAGTGTTAGTGAACCTTTTAGAGACTGAGTGCCAAAACTACAACACTCATGCCACATGTGAGCCCCCCACTTTACCCTAGTCAGGGGAGAGAGAGGAAGCACTCCCACTGGGCTACTGAGCAGAGGGGTGGGTGATGTGAGAAATGTGCCCAGGCAATCATGGCCAAGTAAATGCTCTATTAAAGGCTCTAGACCAGTGTTAGTGAACCTTTTAGAGACTGAGTGCCCAAACCTCATGCCACATGTGAGCCCCCCACTTTACCCTAGTCAGGGGAGGGAGGAAGCACTCCCACTGGGCTACTGAGCAGAGGGGTGGTGATGTGAGAAATGTGCCCAGGAACACATGAAGAGGGGGAAGGGAGCAGCCCCCTCCAGCATACTCTGATACATGAGCCATAGGTTCACCAACAGGGCTCTAGACCCTAGCTCTGGGCTAGGAATAAGAAGATGTAAGTTCTGGTCCAGCTATTCGACTTAATAGCCATTTAGCCCTAAACAAATAACTTTCTGAGCCCCGTTTTCTTTTATCTGTAAAATGGGAACAAGAACAATCCCTGTTGGGCTACTTCAGAAAACTGTAAGAATCAAATAAGAAGATGTATCTCAGTTTTCAAGGGGCTTTGAAAACTACAAAACATTATGCAAATGTGAAGTATTTCTGTTATTTAAATCTTCAATCACCCTTGTTATTGATGCCTTTAATTAACCTGCCTATTGTGATATTCAAAAGTTAATAATTCAGATTTTTATATATTTGGCTTTCTTAAAGCAGGGCACATCTTCATAATAAATTCTTTTTTGAAAGTTATTTTAGGAAAGCATTAGTTGAAATAATTAAGAAAACAATGAAGTTGTTTGGATCATTTTTGATCTTAAAAATTGCAAGCAACCTATTGAGTTCCCCCAGGGAAATTAGAGAAGTAGTTCATAACAATGAAAAATTATGAAAAGAAGTAATGTCTTTGGTGTGTTACTCTTGAATTACATTGTTGAGGCTTAGACCTAGCTATGTATGCAGATTGGTGCCAGGGGGAATAACTGAGAAAGTCAGATCTACAGATTTAGATGCAACACTAATTATGTTTCCATGCATGCATTTTGGTGAACTGTATGACTTTCTTTTTTTAAAATGAAGGTTCAAGACCTACTGTGGCCCTATGTCAACAAAAATGTAGAAGAATTGGGACTCTGGAGAGCAATTACTGTTCAAGTAACTTTGGTAAGGGAAAAAAACACAGCCTTTTCTTTGTAATGGGAAACTTGGGGAACTGCATGATTATTGTCAAAGGAATTACTGAAAATTTAATTGTAAATGGTCAGTAGCATAATTCACATAGGGAGATATTTGCATGCCACATTAACTGTTATTTATATCTCCTTAGAAAACAGACTGTTTCTCTTTGGTCTACATTTCAGTTGGCCTTAAACTGGGTCAGAAATGGAAGCACTAGGCAATCTTATGGTTGAGATGGTATGTAGGAACAGGTGAATGCTAAGAAATCCAGGGTCTAGATCACAGAGAGATTTATAGTGATGTTTACTAGCAGGAAGTAAAGTTGAAAGCAAATTAGAGTGTAGGAAAGACTGAATGGTGGGAGTGGAGTAGAGTCTATGGACCACTGTGGGGATGTGCTTCCTGAGAACTCTGCTACATTCAGTTTGGGGGGTGTCCAGCACCCCAAATGTTTTCTGACCCATCCACATTAGAACCTTTAGGGTAACAAATTTGCTCTCAAAAATGGCAAGCATCATCAAATGAATGATTTATCATGTGATATCACTAGAATAGTGGCTTTTAAAAGGATTTCAACTCAATGGTTTTGAGACATTTCAGTATTAGCATTTTGTCAATTGTGGTTTTGTTTACAGTCCATGAACTGATCACCAAACAAGGACCCGCACAATCCTAGTTATAAGAGAAAGACTAATTTTCAATGTGATTTCATTTACATCACATCATTTTGTACTAAATTCGTTAGTACTAGGAATGAATGGCTCAACAGAAGCAGAGCTTTTCCTAGTTTAGTGCATCTTAATCATGAATTGCCACCTTGTCTTGCCAAGACCATCCCACACCCTCAACAAATTTCAGTCCTTTCAGTAGAACCATGCCACTATTAAATAGTAGCAATGCTAATTCAAACAGAATTTGGTGGCCCGTGGGAATATACTGCTATCTTTTATCCATTGAACCAGGGATGGAAAACTTTTTTCTCTACTAAGGATCATCAATTTTCCATGAGGGGGAAAAAATAGAATTATATAAATAAAAAGAGAATTCATTTGAGTTTGTCCTTATTTTTGAGATCAATGTAAAGCTTTCCATTCACCAGCTTTTAATATAAGGAACAAAGAACATAGATTTTAAAATAAAAATAATAAAAATTAAATATTTTATTTTTCATTATGAGGGAAAGAATTGATAAGGTACTAAAGGCTGAGTGAACATTATACAGCTAGAAGAGAGAATGAGAAATGTATAGATAAGTAAAACAATAAAGACAAAATGAAAGAAACAGTAACAAAGATGAGGAACAAAAAAGCAGAAAAAGAAAAAAGAGAGAAAGATAGACAAAAATGGATGCACTTTCAGAAACACTAAAAAAAAAGACATAACCTGCTTCAACATAGCCATATCCCCCTCTTGTGACTTTAGGATAGCGTTACTATGCCGTGGTGTGTTTTCACAACATGAGAAGGGCTATTGTTTGTCTAAAGGCAAGCCTGTGCCCAGAAACTCCCTACATCTGTAGTCGGTCATTGAACTCTTGGTTTTAGTCTAGTATGAATTTATATTTCATACACAATCAAATGGTTGTTATCAAAGAAATCATGGACCCTTTTTAATACAGCTCTGGTAAGATTAAACATTAGGCTTCTATCCAGCCATTCCTTTAGGCTTCCAAAATTTATTTCTGAAATAAGGAAAAAATAGTCCTGCTCCCTCAACTCTTTGATTTTCACATTTTAAAAATTGCTTTCTTTTCTAGTGCTAGCTGGTACTGTTATCACCACAATGACAAAGGGTGGAAGCTTGCTTGCAACAGTGTCAATCATCAATGTATACAAGGAGGGAAACCTGGCGATTCAGCAAGCTGGCAAGAACATGAGTACCAAGATTACTGTTGTTTGTAAGCAATGTCCTCTCATCAGAAGAGGTGGGTTAAGTAAGAAACTAAGATGGTTCTAAAGCAGGTGAGGGATGGACTGAACTAACCTGACCAACAAAGTGGCACAGTGGATAGAGTGCTGGAAGTCCTGAGTTCAAATCCAGATTCAGATACTTACTTAGCTGTGTGACCCAGGGTAAGATATTTTACCTTCGTTCATCTCAGTTTCCTCACCTGTAAAATGGGAATAATAATAGAGGATCAAACAATATAATAGTTGTAAAGTACTTAGCACAGTGCCTGGCATATAGTAAGTGTTGTATGTTAGCTATTAATAATATTTGTAAAGTATTTTGGCAACTTCCAAGTTCTCTAAATGCACTAGCTATAATCAGGTATAACACCACCTGCTTCTGACAATTTTAAATATATTTTAGGAGAATAATAGAACTAGATTGAACTCCTACTGCATGGCAAATTAAAAATCCCAAATGACTTTCTGATGATGTCTGACAAGCCTATGAATTATCCTCACACTTGATGTTATGGCCAGCCCTTCAATCAACCAATCAATAAGCATTCATTAGCATAATGTTTATTGACCAACATCTTTTAGGTGCCAGGTGCTGGAGATTAAAATACAAAAAACTTGACGCCATCTCTACTAGCAAGCAGGTTACATTCAAATGCAGGTGACAAGAAGTGCATACCTAATTATTAAAGTTAATAAATACAAATACATTCAAAATAGCTTGAGAAGGAAGTCACCAGCTGTTTGGGGTTAGAAGAAGAAAGATCAAGAAAAGCTTCATGCAAATGATGGTTCTTGAGTTGCAGCTTAAAGGAAAAGAGGGATTCCATGAGGCAGAGAGGTAAGGAGGAAGTGCATTCCAACCAGGGAATGGCCAAATAGAAAACAGAGTGCTGCATATCAAGAACAGTTATTCTGTAAACATTTGAGTGCCTACTGTAGGCCAGGAACTATGCTACATTCTGAAGATATGAAGACAATCTACTGGGGGAAACAACATGCCAAAAAGGTCAGATCTCAGAGTGCAAAAGGGTATATATCCAATGAGTCTGGAATAAGTTGGAGCCAAGTTGTAAGGGATTTTCCAAACCAAAAAGAATGTACAATAATATGTGCACAATCTACATCATATTATCTGCCATCTTGGAGAGGAGAAGAACATGGATTGCAAAATGTCAAAAAGCAATTACTAAAAATTATGTCAACGTGTGATCTGGGGAAAAAAAATTAATGTCATTTTTTTAATGTAAAAAAATTAACTCCTCCCAAGGTGTTTGGGGGCTGACTGGTGGAGGAGAGGGGTGGGAAGGCAGAGAAACCAAACAGAAGAGTTTAATTATTTTATCTCAAAGGTACCCAAGTAGGTAGAGTAAACACTGTGTTTAAAAATTGCTTTCTTTTCTAGTGCTAGCTGGTACAGTTATCACAACAATGACAAAGGGTGGAAGCGTGCTTACAAGCTTCTGTGTTAAATAAAGTAGCAGTTTGAATGATGGAGTGGGGAAACCATTTGAATAAGGAGGACATTTAGGATGCTGTTGCAATAATTAGGGAAGAGATGATCCACAGATAAGCCATGCCCAGTACTGGAATCCACAAAATGTAAAGAAAAGTCAAGGAAGTGCCCCAGCACATTGACTGAGGAGGAAATGAATGAAGGAATAAGCATAATTGTTTGTCTTTACATTATTGTTGTTATTGGATATTTTGTTTTCCTGGTTCCGCCCATTTCATTCTGGATCAGTTCATGGCAACTTTCCAAGGTTTCTCTGAAACCATCTCTTTTTTATATTTCTTGGCAAGCACCACACACTATCCTCAAGCAGAGGACAAACTGGGGGAGTAAAAACACCGAGGAAAAGCAACTGCTTGACTACAGAGGTTGAGGGGACATGATCGAGGAGAGAATCTAATTGAGCGCCCTAATGCAAATACCAACAACAAGGAAATGGGTTCAGAGAAAGGACATATGTGATACCCAGACGAATCCCGAGTCGGCTAGGGAAGGGGTGGGGGGGGGGGGCACACACACACACACACACACACACACACACACACACACCCTTATGTATAGCAATAACTAACACTTATACAGAGCTTTAAGATTTGCAAATCACTTTCCTCAGAAAGACTCTGTGAAGTAAATAATAAATACAGTATTTAGCAGATGAGAAAACTGAGCCTCAGACAGGTTAAATGACTTGCCCACAAAATCACAGCTACAGTGAGAGGAGAGATTCAAACCTAGATCTTCTGAATCCACAATCAGCACTCATTCCACAATGCCATGGAGCTACCTTCTCAATATATTCTGTTATCAACTTATTTTAGCTCCAAAAGGAAATTTTAAAAGTCTTAATGTGATAGACTTAAACTTCTCCAATTCTTGTCTATCTTTAAAATCTGTTTGTTGTCAACCCTTATAGACAAAAGGAAAGAGAGATTAATGATTTGCCCAGAGCAAACACAGATACTGATCTGTGATGACAGTGATGACAGTCCTAGAAATTGAGAGGCAGCATATTATAGGGTCAATAACACAGTATGAAGAAGACAAATTCAAATCCCATCTCATTGCCCAGAGGACCCTTGGCAAATCACTTAAGCTCTCTTGGCCTCAGTTCCTCATCTGTCAAATGAGGAGGTTGGTTGGACTAGATGGTTATTCATCTAAATCTAAATAGAGGTATTTATTTAGATAGCTCTAAAACTAGGCGCCTGTATGTGTTGACTGAATGATGAATTCAGATTTTCAGAGGTCATAGTCTTAAAATAGATTTATTCTGAACAATGGTTAACAAAGGGCATACAATAACTATCCAAAGAAATCAATGTTATAATGTTTTCAGAAACAAAATCTCATGATTTCATTTTTGTGCCCCGCAGGTCTAAATTACATCATCATGGGTCAGGTAGATGAAGATGGACGAGGAAAGATCACACCAAACAGCTTTATCATGAATTTCAAGATGAAGAATCAAAAGATCCTGAATGCCTTGAAAAATAAACGCTGTTAAAGAAGAAAGACATCAAATAAAGCTGCATTTCAATATGTCTTTTGAAAGATCTATTTTCATTAAGTAGGAAAAAGAAGTCTTTAAAATTAAATACTGAGTATTCCCAAAAGATCGATAGCACATGACCTCACTTAATGGTGATGGAAATTATGTTCACAGTCCTTGAGGTAGAGATCTGATTGTCAACCTTAAGACATGTTGCAGTAATTGTGTGAACTGAAATGTACTAAGTTCTAATGACTTGGAAGCTATTAATTTATACATCTTGGTAAGAGTTCTTTTAGAAATGAATTTTGTAAGGATGTGAAAAGGAAATTTATAAGTGCAATATTTATAGTGATACAATTTTTAACTTTTAGCTTTTGCTCTGAATTTTTATATTGTCTTCCTGCATTTTTATCTATGCTTAATAAAATATTTTAAAATTAAATGTAGCAGTCATTCTGCTTGCTCTACAGCAACTGGGGAATGCTAAGAGTAAACACAATAATTTCCTCTACAACTGATACTAAGACAGAAGGTGAGGAGTTTTTAAAATTCCACAAATAATATTTTATTTTATTTTTTCCAACTGGACCTGTGATTTCATTGAGGGTATGGTGATCCCAGAGTGGAAACATTTTCTACCAATGCAAATAAAGCAATTATTGTAAGACTTGTCTTAGAGGATCAGCTGGGACACTGAGTGGTTATATGACTCACCTATGGTCATACAGTCTTCCCAAGTCTGAGGCAGTCTTTCTTTCTACTACCTGCTACCCCAGGAGCTCTTAACCTTTCTTTGTGTCATGGATGCCTTTTGGCAAATGAATACTAAGGCAAAAGATCAAGCCTGTGGACCTTTTCTCAGTATAATTAATGTTAAATACATATAAAACACAAGATTAGAAAAGAAGTTAATTATATTGAAATATAGTTATCAAAACAACAACAAAAATTCACAGATGTAGGGATAAGAGCCCTACACTGCATCACGTTTTTTCATTCAAGTTCAACTGTGGCACCTAAATGTACCTGACTCAGTTCCATTGCATAGAGCCTTGAGATTACCTAATCTAGCCATCTTTCTCTGCCCTTCCCACCCCAACATTTTACAGATGAGATGCCTGAAGCCCAGAGAAAACAGGTAGTAGAACCAGAACTAGAAATCTGTTCTCCCAGGCAGGGGTTCTTTCTATGATATTTAATCGGTTTGAATTAGATTTCTAAAGTAAGATAGTAACCACCCCTTACAAATAAGTGGAGATAAAAGCTAGTTGGTGTAGGGAAACCACCCCACCCAATCCATCTCTGACTTAATAGATAGATAGATAAATCCTGGGGAGTTGCTTAAGGTACATAGAGGGTCAATCCATTCCCAGGGTTATCTAGAGGCAAATTAGAACCTTGGTCTGTAGGATCCCAAGTTCAGCATTTGGTTTACTAAGGCCATTTTGGATTTCCAGGATGGAACTGAGACATAGTTATTCATAGCCATCAAAACCCTTTAACTCTTTGCTAACTACCTCTGTTCCAGTTCTGATTCATCTCTTCTCTCACCTCTGCTTCTAGTACCAATATTGCCCTCCTATTTTTCTTTTGCAGACTTATTGATTTCCAACTTTGATTCTGCTTTCACTTCTCTTTTTCTGGATCTAAAATTAAGTCTTGGGTAATAGTGGTCTCATCTAGATGTGGGGATCAGAAATGTATCTACATCAAGGTGAGTCTTAAGGCAGCTCAATATGGTTTGTTTTTTATTTTGGAGAAAAGACTATCCTACATGAGGCATCCACAAACTAAAGTAAATAGCCTCTTGAGAGCACCAGGATAATATAAGTGTTCAGGTGGCTGGGGAGTCCCATCTGGAGTTATTACAAATGAGTTGGTCAGCTTCAATAATAATCTAGCCTGTTCTCTATTGTGTTTCAAATTTTCATTTTTCAAAGATACATTTTTCCCAATGAATTCTGATCCATGTATCCAAAAATGATGTTCACGAATAAAAAACACAATCAAATTCAGTGGAGATGGCTCAGATTCAACTAAGAAAGGATGAGGAATACCTATTGATAAATTAAGAACTGTTATATAAATAATACAGTGACTAGTTTGGTGTTGTCATTCCAATTCAACTTGAGTAGAACAGAATTCAACTAAGAACAGGAAAGAGGAAATAATTTAAACTACAGCATAAGGCAATTTAGGTTAAAGAATTTTTATTAATAAGATTCTTAAATATCAAAATTGTTTTCAAAAGAGTTCAGGTGGAGGAACTAGATCTCCTTGTTTAGTTTTGGTAGATCCAGGAAGGTTTTCATGTGCTTTTTCCTCTAGGGGGATGGACTAAGTGACTTTCTGAAAGCTAAAACATATACTGTAAAGAATGCATATGGCAGGGGTGGGGAAAACAAGCCTACCTGTCAAATATGTGATTAACTGAGACAGTTCTTTTTTTAAACCCACATTTACCTCCTACACAAGCCTGCTGTTTTGCTGCTTGTACTACTGTAATTTGATTTACATCAGAAATAATGAATCCTGTGAAGATAGTTATTTTTAAAACATGTAACTACCATAGTTTAAAATTTACCCTCAAATTCTCTTTGTGTCACTCATTTTGGGTATTTCTTCCAAATCAGAGTTCTTTCAACATGCATAGGAGTTGGCAAAATTATAAAGTTGCCCAACTAATGAAGTCAGTGTCATGACCAAAGTTATTTGCTATTCACCCTAAACATTTAGGTCTCAACTGTACATCAATTCCTGACTTACAGACTGCTTCCAAATGACAGACAATGCTAACAGCAACCAGGCAAGTTCATTTGAAAACAAGAAATGTGAAATACACTCTCTTTATGGGACACTGAGTCTTTAAACCAAGTGTTTTCTTTGGCATGGAAAGACAAGGCTTGAGTTAAAAATGGGGAAAAACTAATGGAGCCCCTGAAAAACCCCTAAAGTTCAAGCAAGACTGAGAGGGTTGTACAAATATATCTATATTTGCTCTACAAATGATTGCAAAAAACTGTAAAGAACATAAATGTTCCATAATTGAAATGTAAGTTTGAAACAGACCACAGCAACCTGCTGCTTTTGAGAATTTTCTGGTAGAGTGAAAGGCAAACAGCTAGATCAACTACAGCTATAGCTGCCCCTAATTTACTGGTGTATTGACCCATCAAGACCACCATTAGAAGTAGAACTGATATGTTTAAGCTACCCATTCCCTTGGGCATTTCAAGTATTATGAAAATACTTAATTTAATTATACAATAATCAACAATGAATTGACAATGAATAAATAAGTATTTAAGTGCCTACTATGTCCCAAGCAAGGCATTAGAAACACAAAGAAAAATGAAATCATCCCTGCCCTCAAGAAGCTTATGTACTATTAGGCAAATAATACAAACATAAGCAAGTATATGCAAAATATATTCAAAATGAAGACAAGAAAAATGTTAGGAGACAACATCAGTATCTAGGGCAGTGATGGTTTAAGTATTGGCATGTGTGCCGACCTGGCACAGGGGAGCTGCTCCATTCCCCCTCTTCCCTGAGCCCAAGGACATTTTTTTTTGCATGCCTTGCCTCTCTGTCCAGCCACCCAAAGCGAATGTTTCCTCCCTCTGCTCTTGGGTAATGCAGGGTGCTTACAGAGCTTGAAGTTGCAGTTTGGGCACACGAACTTGAAAACCTTTGCCAACACTGGTCTAGGGGAATCAGGAAAGGGGAAAGTGGTACTTAAGAAGAATTTTGAACAAAACAAGGGATTCTAAAAGGTGGACATGAAGGAGTGTATTCCAGGCATAGGGAATGATGTACAAAGACCAAAAGGTACAGTGATGAACACTGTGTGTGAGGAAAAACAAGGCTATATTGGTTACACCACAAAATGCAAAAAGATTAATGTATATTAACGTTGGAGGACATTTTGAAGTCATGTTGTGATAAACTTTAAAAGCCAAAGAGGATACTAATACACCATTGGAAGAACTGTGAATTGATCCAACCACTGTAGGGAGCAATCCAGAATTATGCTCAAAGAGTTATAAAATTGCATATACATTTTGATACAAAACTACCACTAATAGGTGGTATCCTAAGATGATCAGGAAAGAAGGGAAAGAATTTATATGTTCTCAAATATTTTTAGTAGCTCTCTTTGTGGTGGGAAAGAATTGGAAATTAAGGGCTGTCCATCAATAAAGGAATGGCTGAACAAATTGTGATATATGATTGTAATGGAATACTATCTCACTGTAAGAAATGGCAGATAGGTTTTTATAAACCTTATAAAGTCTACATGAAATTGTAAAGAATGAAATTAGCAAAACCAATTGAACATTTTATCTAGCATCAGATATATTGTTTGCACAATGACCTGTGTATGTCTATCTCCAGAGAAAGAACTGGTAAATAGAAATAAGACATAGTTTATATATACATATTTTTTGTCAAATGTTGCTTCCTTTAGTGTAGGAAGGAAAGGAATGAAGAGAGTTACCTGGAAATTTTAATGTAAGAAACAAATTAATGAATTAAAAAATTTTAAAGGCCAAAAAAATAAGTTATCTTTGTTTCTTGTGGTCAAAGGTCGGAGTTTCCTGGATAAAGAAGTGACACAATCAGACCTACATTTGAAGAAAATCACTTTGGCACAACTGTGTAGAGGAGTGGGGAAAGATGAAGCAGGAAGACCAATGAGGAGGGTTTTCAATAGTCCAGACAAATGGTGATGAAAGTTTGAACCAGGGTGGTTGTCCTTTATTATTATTAGAGGTGAGAGAGAGGTAGAAATGGAGGATTTAATAATTGATTGGATATTTAGGGTGAGGGAGAGTGAGGAGTCTAACAATAAAGCCAAGATTGCAGACCAAGGTGACTAGAGGAATAGTACTAAAATAAATAGAAATAGGAATGTTTTGAAGGTGGGGAGATTTGGCAGGAATGATTTGTTTTAGAGATGATGAGTTTGAGATGCCAATAGGACGAACAGGTGGAAAATGTAATAGGCAGTTAAAGATAAATGAAGGATGTGTGGGGTGTTCAGGGAAGATTATTATCTCTGGCATAAGGGCTTGCTTTTAAAGGCTGTTCTCTTCCTTTGGTGTTCACCTGCTACCCACCTCTCACCTGTGGCTCCAAGAAGCTATAGCATACACAGCAGCTACACTCTGGTAAACTGCCTTGGCAGATGGGCTAAATTATGTTGAAAATAACCAATGGGCCACAAACCCATAGGTGAGTTAAGGGGTGTTTATCCCAAGCATGTGAAAACTTCCTCTGGCAGAAGTAGCTGATGAGAGCAATTTGTTCCAGCAGCCATGAAGGCAACTGCTATGGAGTATTTAGAGATTGGTCAAACACTAAAGACCCCAAAGTCACCCACTGCATCCCAAGCAATCACCAGTAGTCTTGACTTTTGTCTTGCCACTGGATGTCGATGGCTCTGGAGGAGAGTGAGACTAACAACTCGATGGGACTCTGCCTCACTAAAATCCAATTCACGCATAAGTACCAACATCACCCTAGGATGACACTGATCCTCTCTGAAAACAAAGGACAAAAAACAAGAGATATATGACAAGAGCTCAGGATAATCCCATAGGATAGCAATGTATTTAACAAAGTATTACAATTAGGGTGGGAGACTTTTTGGGGAAATGATGAGATTGTCATTTATATTGAGTAGCAGGGCATGTTGCATATTTGAATAGTCAGAATTCTTCTTCTACCTTTAGAAGTATGCCTGAAAGGGCAGAACTAAACTTTTTTTTATATACAGGCATACCACAATGGATAGCAGCTGGTTTCATGAAAACAAAATGTTGGCAAAATGACACTATGGAGCTATTTAGTTCAATGAGAACAATGTTACAATGGACAGTTAGTTAATGTTTTAGTAGAATCTCAGAATTAGAAGCGACTTTACAGTCCAAAAATATCCTCTACAACATGGTCTTGAAGAATATCGTCTTTCCAATAAGAGGCAACTGACACTTTCCAGCAGTCTGTTCTAGCTCTGTTAGAAAGTGTCTATATCAAGCATCTCAAATCTAATTCCTCTTCCACTCAAAAGCCTTTTTGATTCAGCTAAATAAATTTGGACACAGTTAAATCTTAAGTCATCACCTTCCTTGTTTTCCTTCTCTGAATAATCTCCAGCCTTATTAATGGCCTTTAAAAGGTGTATGGCAGCAGAGTGGGGGGTGGGGGCTTTGGGGGATGGCGGCTAGGTGGCTCAGTGAATTAAGAACCAGGCCTAGAGATGGAAGATCCTGGGTTCAAATGTGACCTCAGACACTTCCTAGCTGGGTGACCCTAGGCAAATCACTTAACCCCCATTGCCTATAGCCCTTAATACTCTTCTGCCTTGGAACCAATACACAGTATTGATTCTAACATAGAAATTAAGGGTTTAAAAGTGTATTGTGGGATTTGGTTATAAATTATTAATAAAGTTCTAAAACCACATCATTTTAGGCAGTTTCATGCAGATTTTGCCTATACACAATAATTATAATATGAAAAAAATGGTTGAATGAGTAAGAACTGGAAGAAGCTACAATGGTAGTTGTTGATAAAGTTGCCACTGATTTGTGTGTATATTTTATTACAAAGTTGATTAAAGAAAAAGTTTTGATAATTACATTTTAAGAGTACACTTGACTAAAATCAATTATTTCCCTCTTAAGATAAATATCCAGACTAAAATTTTTAAATAGGAAAAGTCTATTAATTCATTTTATTAAATAACTTATAAAATGCCTACCCTGTGCAAGGCATTGTGCTAAGAATGTGGACCACAAGACAGAAGTGAGACAATCTCTGTTTCCAAGGAGCTGACATTCTTTGAGAGATATATAATCAAAGAGAAGCAGAGCCCAAAGTAAACTGAAGGAGAAGGCACTAGCAAATAGAAGTCTAAGGGAAAGCTTCATAATGGAAATGGAATGAGTGGACCCCAGAAGACAAAGATTCTGAGGCAAAGATGAGGACAAGCCATACAAGAAGGATAGTAAATAGGTAGGGGTGGGAGATGGGATGTCAATTTCAAGTCTCAACTAACCTAATTGCCCAATTTGGCTGAAACAGAGCTTATTAGATAGAGTAAACATGTATTTCAGTTTGTAGCACTATTCAAGATAATAGCAATGCTGACTGGGATGGTAGCCATAGTATATCAGTCAAACAGCAAGATGTAAGGCATTTAAAGAAAGGATTTTGGCTTAAAATATTAACATGCAATTCATGCTGAATGATCAGATATGATGGATCAATTGTGGAGTTGCAGTTGTCAAGGTTATGATACTAATTCATTATATCAAAAATTAATATAACCCCAGAGAATCAGCCAAAAAACTAATAGAAACAATTAACTTTAGCAAAGTTGCAGGATATAAAATAAAACCATACAAATCATCAGCATTTCTGTTTACCATTAACAAAATCTAACAGCAAGAGATAGAAAGAGACCCATTAAAACAACTGTAGACAATACAAAATACCTGCCAAGACAAACCAGCAACTATATGAACACAATTGCAAAACACTTATCACACAAATAAAGTCAGACTTAAACAATTGGATACTAATAAGTAGGCTGAATCAATATAATAAAAATGATAATTCAACCTAAATTAACTTACCTATTCAGTACCATACCCATCAAACTATCCAAAAATTATCCAAAAATTTCATGGAGCTAGAAATGACAAAATTCATTTGAAAGAACAAAAGGTTAAAATATCAAAAGAATTAAGGAAAAAATATGAAAGGCCTAACCCTACCAGATCTCAAACTGTTTTATAAAGCAATGACCTACCAAAAAAAATCTAATACTGGTTAAGAAATAGAATAGTGAATCAATGGAATAGTTTAGGTCAGCGATTCTCAACCTCTCAATTTGTAGCAATGAGAATACATAATGCATAAATACATAATACATAAATATCAGGTATTTACATTTCAAATCATAACTGTAGCAAAATTAAAGTTTTGAAGTAGCCACCAAAATAATATTTTGGTTTGGGGTCACAGCAACATGAGGAACTGTATTGTGGGGTCACGGCATTGGAAAGGTTGAGAACCACTGGTTTAGGTGATCAACACACATTAGCAAATTACCATAGTAACCTAGTATTTGATAAACCCAAAGATCCAAATTTTGTGGGGAAAAAGTCACTACTGGAAAAAATTGATAAGAAAACTAGAAAATAATGTGGTAGAAAGTAGGCATAGAGCAACATCTCACACCATACACCAAAATAAAGTTAAAATGGATACTTGATTTAGAAATAAAAAGTGATACTATAAACAAATTAGAAGAACACCGAATTTGTTTATCTGTCAGACTTATGGATAAATGAAAAATTTATGACCAACATGACAAAGATAACATTACAAGAAGTGTAATTTTGATTAGAGTAAATTAAAAATGAGTTGTACAAACAAAACCAATGCAACCAATATTAGAAAAGGAAAAAACTGGGAAAATGTTTATACCAAAATCTCTCACAAAGAAATTTAAAATTTTTAAATTTAATTTATTTTTTAAATTAAATTTTAAAAATCCTTGAAAATTAAAACTATAGTAATATAAATATAAAAATAAACATGAACATAATATAACTTATGTAATTTAATAAATGAAAATATTAAAAATAAAATAAAATTTTCTATTGATTAAAGAAGTACAAAATTAAAGAACTCCAAGATTCACATCACATTTACCAAGTTGTCTAATGTGATCAAAAAGGAAAATGATAAATGTTCAAGGGGATGTGGGAAAATTGGGACACTAATACACTGCTGGTGGAGTTGTAAATTGGTCCAACCATTCTGAAGGGCAATCTGGAGCCATAAAACTATATCTACCCTTTGACTAAGCAATATCACTACTGGGTTTGTATCCCAAAGAGACCAAAGATAGGGGGAAAGGAATTACTTATACAAAAATATTTATAGCAATTCTTTTGTAGTGACAAAGAATTAGAAACTGAAGGGATGTCCATCAGTTGGGGAATGGCTGAACAAGTTGTGGTATATGGTTGCTATGGAATACTATTGTGCCATAAGAAATGATGAATGAGATGATCACAGTGAAATCTGGAAAGATTTATATGAGCTGCTGCAAAGTGAAGTGAAAAAAAAAAACAGGATCACACTGTATATGGTAACAGACATATTGTATAATGATTAACCATGAAGGACTATACTATTAACAGCAATGTAAGATTCTAAGATAATCCTAAGGAGCTCATGATGAAAAATGCTGTCCACAGCCAAAGAAGGAACTGTTGGAATATGATTGCAGATCAAAGCATTCCATTTTCCACTTTATTTCCTTCATGAGTTTTTTTCTTGCATGTGTGATATGTATCTTCTTTCATGGGATGAAGAACATGGAAACATGTAATGCATGATAGCACTGGTATAACCTATATCAGACTACTTCCTGACTTAGGGAAGAGGGAAGGAGAGAATATGAACTGCAAAAAAGTCTGATAACAATTGTTTCTATGTGTAATTGAAAAGAAAATGTTAACTTCTAAAGAAGCTAATATAAAGCTATATACAATTTTTGGTAACTATTTCTCTAGGAAATAATTGCATGAAAAGAAGTCTTGCAATAAATTGACATTTCCAAGTAAGGAAATTTTTTTTGATGATTTTGTCAAAATGACAGAAGAATAAATGAAGTGGTGAAAGAAGCTCTATCTTATTTTCTTGTAAGTAGAAAACATTATAATTTAGTCTAGAATATTTCAATGCTGAGATTATTAAAATTATCTCAGAAAGGCAACATAGCATTGTAAAAAAACACTGGACTTAAAGACAGAAAACTTGAATTCAAGTCATGCCTCCATCCCTAAATGTCAATGTAGACTGGATAAGTCTCTTAATCTCTCTAAAAGTGTTTTTTCATCTAGTTTCTTTGTATACCAAGCACTAAGCACAGTTCCTTGTACATAGTATGCACTTAATAAGTGTCAAATCTGCAAAATTAATATAATATCTACCCACCTCAAAGGTCAAAAAAGAACTTTGTAAATTGTAAATCACTACATAAATGTTAGGGTTTTTTTTTCAATACAAACTCACATATATGGTCCCATTTCTAGAAGAAAAGGTCTACCATGCCATTGGACTTATGAAATTGCTAAGGAATGCAGGATAATGGACCTAGAACTGTCCATAAAAAATAGAAAAGAGAAAGACAAAACTGAGAAATACACCTTCAGGTATGTGTCCTGGGGAATGGAAAGTGGTTCATAGTCTGAAACCCAAGAAAATACCAACCTAATGCTAATTTCTGGAATGCATGCAACCAACTACTAGCTACTTGTCCAGTTAACCAAAATCATATATTAAAGTAACAGTACCTTATTGCTAACTTCATTTTGCATGACAGTATTTAATTTAATCAAGGTGTCATCTTTTTCATTTCATTTTATTTCTTTTCTGCTTTTCAAGTACATTTTAATACAATTGATAAACATTATGCCAATGTATAATCCAAAGCCAAATTTTATTATCTTTTTTCTTACACTGTTATCATTTGAAATATACCCCCATAAGTAATTCATGCACACAGTAGGTGCTCAATAAGTATATTTTTACCATGTGTTATTTTTAGAATGATGAAAATCCTGATGTCAAATCCCAAATGGGATATGCATAATTTTGTAGTAGACAAAATATATAATTTTACAATAAATATTTTATAAGAATTCACCCAAAAGAGGGAGCACTTACAGTTTAGTAATTCCATTAAAAAAGAAAAAAGGAAAAAAGAAGAAACATACTATGCCTAAAACCTCTATTTTATGATCCCTGGATCAATAATGTTTATAAACCTAGGGCTACCTGCACCCTATGGTCATAAGACTATCTAACATTCAGGTGAAAAGATTATGCTTAGCTTCCACTTAACAGAAATCCTACCTTTTAATTCTATGGCAGGAGTACAACAGATTTTCAAAAATTTTAATTGTGTTCCCTACATAACACAAAATAATCAAATATACTCTTCAGCAAAAAAAAAAATAACACTCCATTGTAAGCAGAAAGAATCATATACAAATAAGCACTAATTCATACTTATTGAAACTATGTTAAACTGTTTAAAATATTTTGGTATGTAACACAACAAATCAAGCTAATTTAAATATAAAATAAATCTCTGCAATAAATAGTTGGAAAACAAGATTTTCTTCAATGTTCACAGAAACAAAAATTATACTGTAGCCACAAATAAAATCATTCTAAACCCTTATTTTTAGTTTTAACTTGAAAAATTCTAGGTGCTTTCCCCAGGTAAAAGAAAAAAACTACATTAGCCCAATTTAAATTATCTTCCAAAAAAGGAGTATCAAACTCAACCATATCATGCTAAATATTTATAGTTGTGAAATCAATAGTTCCACATTTCATATGTATCTTTTAGAGTAAGGTCAATTCATATTTACTTTTAAGTAGTTGATATAGCTTTTGAATAACAGATGTAGTCACATCTACTTCCCCACCCTCCAAAAAAGTGAAAAGGTAAACCAAAAGGTTAGAAAATTGTCTGCTAGATTGCTCCTAACAAAATCCATGTTCAGTGGATTATTTTAACTATTTACATTTTTTATATAACATAATTAACCTATGAGTCCTTAAAGAATGGCTTTTGACATTATTTCTACATTCCAACTCACACCTTAATAAATTTAGTTGCAAGTTATATAAATATTCATGGTCTAGAAATGAATTAATTTCTTGGGTAAAACATTGCATATTTAGAAGTCCGAAAGCCAAGTAAGTCCCTTATTTCATTTCGGAATTTTGATAGATCTTGGCGAAGTTCATTGAGATTTTCTACAGTTGCTTGATCTGTACTTTGCATCTTCTGTCTCATGGATGTTAAATAACGGTGGACTAAGCAACACATCACTTTTTGGTAGTTTTCATCTCTTTTTTGTTTCAGGTTTCTCCATTCCTTCAAAATAAAAAATAGCATTCTATACTAGTGATGATTATTTGCATTTATACAAACAAGACATAGTTTTACATTTTCGGGTGATACTCAAATACATAAACATCCTGTAAGTGTAAGTGCTTCTGTCCTTTCTCAATCCATCATATTCCTATGATTACAAGTTGTCACTTCATAGTCTTTCATATTTATTTATTTCAAACTAATTTGTAGAAGTATAAAACTATGGCAATTAATGTGACATCACTGCAATATGCACTCAATTATTTATTCAAAGAAAATGAATCCTTTTATGATCTAATTTACTTACCTGTACTCATCATATATTTTTAGTTATAAGAAAAAATATTCTGTACTCAGAAAATATAAAAAGCTTTTAATTCAATTTGAAATTTAAAATAGACTTAAAAATATTGAGACAGGCAATTATTTTACATTCATGGCATTTTGTTAGCAAAGTTCTATTTTTTAATTGAAATGAGACTTTATAAGATGTACCTAAATTTTCACAATTTCTTACCTTTAAACTGTTTTGCCGTTTGACCTTGCCCTTTGATGTATGAGAGCAAACCCACTTACTAAGACTACTTAGTAGATAGCAAATGGTTTTGGGAGAAGGAATGATATTGAAAGGTGGAGGTAGTGTACATTTGTCATCAAAGTAGCTAAGCCACAACTTAGCACGGGCAAATTTCCATTCTTTGTCCTCATGGTTCTGTAATGTTAAGGCATATGAAAAATACTGCTGAAAATTTTATGTTAAAAATCCCACATGTAGTCCTAAAATATTAAATTTTCATGATGCAATAAAGAAAATAATTTAACTTATAACTACATACTATGGTATAGAAATTCATAATTGATATTTATATTGTAAAAACACATGCTAATTGTGAAAATGTATACTATTCTAAAATTAATGATTATGATCAAAGCTTCAAAGATACTTTTCTTCATATTTTCTACCCTTTTTGTTTCCTGACATGTTTTCTAAATTTAATATTAACTGAGAAGTATGAATAATTTTTTAGAATTATAGAACACTTACTGCTATCAACTGAAAGCTTTTGTGAAGCATAGCCACTAACAATTTGGTAAGAACGATAACAACCACAACATTGTATGTACCAACAATAACAGCTCCAACAAAAGACTGCAATTCTTCACCGTAGCTAAATCTTGTGACAAAGATTGCTACATGTGCTAAAGAAAAAATATACCAGAACAAAGCAAAGCAAGTGCCAATGAACCTGTAAAGACAATAAAATTTTTTGTTAAACAAAATAGTGAAATAAGTAAATCACTTCTGTCAAAACTATGCAAAGAAAATGTTGATACTTTAATAATACTTAATAAATGAAGTTTATACAATTTCTCTTATTCTGATTTGTTCAAATATATACTTTGCTTTAAAACAAAAGCAAATACATAGAATTTGGATTTCAATAAGATAAATAATATCAGTAATATTGTTGCAGAACTCATAATAAATTTTAAACAACAAAAGTTACATTATGTTCTATTATGGAACGTTATGTATGTTATGTTATAGAATAAGTCCACAAAAGCAGATCATAATTAACTTTAAAATTCTGGCTGCAAGACTAAACTGACTTAAAACTTTGCATGATTCTACCACCTTAAGCAATCATTCCTTATTTAGAGATTAATTTTTAGAGCTTAATTACAATTAAGATTTTCTAGTGGCTCTGGTGTAACATTTCAGTCCAAGCATTTTCTAAAACATCTGAAACTATCATTCACTTCTTTTTTCCCAAAAACTCCAAATATATTTGTCAGACCTGGCTGACAGGGAGTCCAACCCAAGACAGATGAGGCAGAGAATGAGGTAATAACCTAAAACTTTATTTAAAGAAAAAGAGGGGGCAAAGGGAGACGAGAGGCTGATGGCAGTAGAAGTGACAGTTGGGGTAGAGGGAGAGGAAGGAAAAGTTGGGGGGGACCCAAAACTGGTGGAGAGCTAGGGGTCTCCATAGGAGTGGAGAAGGAGGCAATCACTTACAGGGCAGCTGTCTGGGATGAGGAAATCTGTGTTGCCGCTATTGGTTTAGATTAAGTTACTTGAGTGAAGTTCATTGAATGGTCCAGAGGGGGTGTGAAGCCTCTGCCTCTGGGGGTAGCAAGTTCCCAGGCGTGGTGGTCAGTGATGTAGGGGGTCATTTATCTAGGCTTGACAGGAAAATCCTGATGTTTTGACAGGTTTTACTGGGGTTTGTCTCATGGTTTGGATAGGTGCTGGGGGAGAACTATTGGTTTCGGTAGGGATTGGGGAAAGGGGGGCATTTGGACTCATGATCTATCATTCCCATCTTTTGATTTATATTTTAAAAAAGAACAAGGAAATTAACTCATGACAATATAGTTTGTTTAATTTAAAACCAATAGATATTAGTTCATCTGAGATCTGAAACTTTTGAACTCCTTATTACACATATGAAGCTTAAGCAAATAGATGGAAAATATAGTGCCTTAAATCCAGTGTTATTTGAACACATGTAATCTATGTTTAAATGATGTTAATATTCTAAAATTATCAGTCATACAATGAGTATTTATTGAGTTCCCCTTTATAGACTGAATTTTATTTCTTGACATTTTTCAGTTTAATTTCTGTGATAGGTTGACAAATAAGTATTACATATAAATTCTTTTTCTTTTCTGAAGCTTTTAGAGTTAATGGAAAAGGGAAATAATTTTTCAAAACCACTTCTAAGAATAATCAATCATATACTGGGCCCCTTCAGGACTATACTATTAGAGATAAGTGAAGAAAACAATCCACATTACCTCTGCTTCTTTGAGAGGGAGGGGAATGAAAGGATTCATATTATTGCTTTAAAAACAGAATACCATTTAACTTATATATGGTCTTCATTAAAGTACTTTTTTAAAAGGCCAACCACTCACGAATGGAATGTGTCATTGCTTTGCTGTTCACAGAAGATTCCTGCACAGTCCTTCGGTTCTTGAGAACCTGTATAGCCTTTGTCATATAGTTGGGTCAGTCCAATTGTGAAGGAAAACAAGACAAGAAGGAACATCCCAAGAAATTTTCCAAAGTCTTGCAACATTTGTCCCATTGAAATCTATGGAATATGTAAAACAGATTTTCAAAACTAATGTTGCTGCTGCAAACTATAAAATATTAAAAGCTTAGGCAGAACCCACAAATTGTGAGAAGAAATGGCATAATGCACAGTATGCTCATCTCTTTCCACCTGAGTTGTGTGACATCCAGCAGCCAAAAATCCATTCCAGAAAATTTCAGTTTGGCTATATAACAACACTATAGAGTAAAGGCCAAGCAAATGTTGGAATTTTGTGATTAGCTGCCCTACTCTTCTTGAAACAGGGTCAGTTCTGCAAAGGATAATAAATATTTGCTTAGTTCAAACTGAGCCCTAGAATATTAAAAATAGGGCTGATTTCAAAGAATGAGGGGAAAATACTCACCAGAAATCTATCAATCCTTCATAAGCTCCTTGAAAGTAGAGGCTATCATTTAAACTTGTATCCCTAGCATTTAGTACAGGGATTGGCACAAAGTAAGTACTAAGTAAATGCTATTGTATTTATCTATTTATTCAAAACTTGTATATCTCCTTAAATATCAGACAACCAAGAGAAATGAAATATCTCTCCTTAAGACCAACCATCCCACATACACAGCTAAAATTCAATCCAGTTTGTTATCCTACACAATAAACAACCAGCAGAATAACATTTATACCAATGACCCTAGATCTTATCTGAGTATGATCTGGTTATTAGTGTGGAACACTATAGTCTCTGAAAGATTAAAACTGAATATTGCTTAAGGCAATAGAAAGGCATGTGGTGGGTCTAAGCAGGCTGCAGCACATAACAAATAAGGAATTATGAAAAAGTACCAGACTAAAGGCCACCATCAAAGAAATACATGATCAAAATAGAAAAGGTGTTGGTCATGTGGAAAGAGCCAAGTAGGGGATAGCCTGGGGGTTTCACTAATATTTTTATAACATCAAAAGAAAGGGAGGGAGGCCTCTAGGACATGGTGGTAAACATGGGAGAATATAGACAAAAAACAAGTGAACAGATATGGGTGGGTTTTTAATTTGCACTGCTGGTGGGAATATCCACATAAATGAAAACAAAGTCAGTAGAGTTTTTGAGTGTTCTGAATTGCACCCTGGACTCTAAGGTCTTATCTACCTCTTCTAATATCCCTGATAAATTTAGAGCAGAACATCATGTTAAATTTTGGGCAACTAAGTGGTGCAATGGATAAAGTGCCAGGTCCAGAGTCAGAAAGACTCGTCTTCCTGAGTTCAAATCTGACCTCAGACACTTACTAGCTATGTGACCCCCAGGCAAGTCACTTAAACCTGTTTGCCTCACTTTCCTCATCTATAAAATGAGCAGGAGAAGGAAATGGAAAACCACTCCAATATTGCTGCCAAGAAATATTTTGACCCAACATGGGGTCACAAAGTCAGACACAACTAAATACATCATGTTAAGGAGTCGAAGGTCAATGATCTACCATTTTAATTTGTACTAGTCTCAAAGCTTAAGGTGTTTCTTACACTGGCCAGTTTCTCCTAATTAATTTGTTTCCTACATTTAGCATCAAATGCCTCTTCAAATAATTGATGATTGTGGTAAATTATAGTCCATGATAGCAAAAGAAAAAAAGAGAGTCTACAGAGAAAACATGCTATTTCACAGAATTATTGATAGTATTTATTGCTAACTCATATGGGAAATGCTGCAGGTTCTCAAGTCCACATTCCAAGGTTGGCCTCAATTAGCTACCTGGGCAACAGTCTCCAGTGTAAAGTAACTATGTGAGAGCCAGAAGTCAAGATGACTTCTTAACTATGCCCATCTCTGATACATGTTAAGGTTGTTCCCTCAACTTCTTAGTTCCCAAGAACTCTAAGGAACAGGAAAGTAATGCTGTGATTTGTTGCCTCCACTTCCAGATTTACACTTAGGATTTTCAAGCATAGTCATTTGTTGAGAGGGGGGAGGGGGTACAAAAGGCTTCCTCTAAGGTTTATGTAAATGTACTGGAAGTATTTTCATAGGCCTGCTTAAAGGCATGCTTTCATGGCTGAGGTTGGATTCCATAAAATATTTCCAAATTTCAAAGGTTCACACCTCCATATAAATGGATCTCACAAAGAACTTCATGGCAAAACAAAGAATAAAGTTGATATTAAGTTCATTTATGGGCTGGATTTCTGAAATAATTTTCCTGAGCAGTCACCAAACTTAAAATCATGACAAAGTTGAAGGAAAAAGCTTTAACATTTACTTGTGCATTTTGTTCAGAACCTTATTACTGGGGTGTCTTATAACTGGAAGATGTTTCAGCAGGCATTACTGAGGGGCTATAATAGGCCAGAACAAATCATTGAGGAACACAGTACCATTTTCTACAAGACTAAGCACATTCAGCCCAGCAAGAAATTGTAATTCCATTTTAAAATACCTCTTAGGCACTAAATCTGCATAGTAAATGCTCCCAAACAAAAAGCAAATAGCAGACCTCAAGATTATTCATTTGAATGAATAACAAGACAGAAACATTCAATTACTTTATTGCTTCACTTATTTCTAAAAAAAAGAATAATAATGATAAGCATTCATCCAGAATTATGAAACTTAAAGAAAATTTTCCAGGGAATCTGTAAGAAGAATTTTTTGTCACATACGCTTACACTATATAGACTATACCTAGCTTTTTTCCATATGATTATCAATTCTACCATGAATTCCTTTTTAGTTTGATGATCAAAACCAAGAGAATCAATGTTAATTACCTTTTAAATGAATTTTGTATTTTCTAAAAACAAAAAGTAACTTTTGATTTAAAAATTGGCACACTTTAGGACAAAAAAGTTCTTCTGAATATAAGACAACAATGACTAATATAAATAAATAAACTTTTAAATTTCTCAAAATTAAAAAATATTATTTTCTCTTCTTATGGTTGATTTCTGAGACTATACCCACAGATTATTTCTGCTTTTTTCAAATGTTTCTAAACTGAATTTTAGAATTTAAAGAGGATAAAGCTAAAAGGTCATTTACACATAAACATAAAGGGAATAAAAATGTTCTGGTTCATTAACAAAGTCCTTTAAGATATTATAGACTGGGAGCAACCAGGTGGCTCAGTGGATTAGAGACAGGCCTAGAGATGGGAGGTCCTGGTTTCAAATCTAGCCTTAGTCACTTCTACCTGTATGATCCTGGACAAGACATTTAGCCCCCATTGCCCAGGCCTAACCACTCTTCTACCTTGGAACCAATACACAGTACTGATTCTAAGATGAAAGGGAAGGGTTAAAAAAAAGACATTCTAGACCATTATACAGGCTTCATGATTAAATGATTAAAGCTGAATCTAAATTAAGCTCCCAAATCTAGCATGGGAAATATATGCTCTTATAAAGATTCTCTGATTCAAAGTCACTTGGTTTCAACCTTGGGACTTCAGGGAAATATAAAGTAACATTTGCTTAATGAGAGCTCCATTTAGAGTCTGATATATTACAAGCACTCAACAGAAACTAAGCTAACTAAATAAATATCAGGAAATAGAGGATCAGTTGGGATTGAAGACAAAACAGAGTCTATTCTAAAATAATCCTTATAAAGTGAAAACTAGACTTTAATATGTAATAAGTTAGAGTAAATTGTGGTTCTTCTGAGGAAAACACATCTGTTCAAAACAACCCTGACAGTAATTGAAAAGTTTGAGTCATGTGAAATAATTTATTAACTTCATGTTTTTGTCCATTCACCAAACAAATTATATAACCTAAAAGTCTAGAGCTATTATAGTTCAACTATTGCAAATAAGAAAAATAAACAGAATAGAATTATCATAGGAGTATATTTTCTAAATAGATACACTTGCCAGGAAACATCATGGATATCTTTTTAGAGATTTTATTCTGGATCACTCTCTGTTTCTTAGTTCTGCATATGTGTGTGTGTGTGTGTGTGTGTGTGTGTGTGTGTGTGTGTTATATAATAAACTATATAATGTTGATGACAATTTAAAGATTTTTAAATGGATTACAAGCATAAGAAGATGTAAGAGAAAGAAAACATTTAGATTTTAAAATATAACAAATAAAAGTAGTTTTGACAGGTAAACATTATTTGAAGTGGCATTCAGGAATAATTTCTAGATTACTGTCCACTTTATCTCCTTTTATCTATTGCCAAGCTGTTTTTCCTCTCTCTTCAAGTCCCTCACCTTACTTCTTCCTTAGGCCTCTTCCTTAAATGACTGTAATAAGGAATTTTCTAAATATTTGTTAAATACATCTTTGTTCCTATTATTGAGGAAAATATCACCTGGCACTGTTCTAGACTTTCTAGACTTCAAAACAATGCTGACAAATTGCCACTGCCTCCTTTTCAGCTCCCTTTTGTGTACTGTCTTGTAAGCTCCTTGAGAATAGGGATCCTTCTTTCCTCCCTCCCAGTCTTTCTTTCTTCTTCCTTTCCTTTCTTCCATTCTTTCTTTCTCTCATTTTTCTAAGCCAATGATTCTCAATACAAAAAAAATTGTTTTCCAAACATAGGCAGACATCTAGGAACAATTTTCCAATTATATGCAGCAAATTTATTTGTAATTGATCAAATACGTCCATATGGTTTCCCAACACAATCCTTGTACAAAGCTAAACTACTTTCCTTCCATTAATCTTTGTCTGTTCCAACATCTGGGCACCTTTGGTATCTTCTCTGTCATTCTAATTCTCATATCTGATTCAAAGGCCAATTTAAGCTGCCCTTCATTCTGACTAAAAGGTCCGAAAACATTGACCCAAAGACTCTGTTACTGGACTTGTATCCAAAGGAAGCCAGTGATAAGAAGAAAGTCTCCAAAGTCACTAAAATATCTTTAGCAGCATATTTTGTAATAGCAAAAAAACTGGAAACAAAGTAGATGCTCATCAACTGAGAATGGCTAAACAAACGGGTACATGAATATAATGAATATTATTGTGCCATAATAAATGATGTACAGGAAGAATGAGAGAAGTATGGAAATGATGTATATGCACTGATACAGAGTAAAATGAAAAAAGCCAGGAAAACAGTAACACAGTTAACTAAAATAAAGTATATGGAGTGAATAACTGCATACCAAAATTCTGTATACAAAAAAAAAAACCTGTATACAAAAATTCAAACATGAATATAACAGCCATAAAAATCAACCAGGAACTCAAATGCAGAAATAGGAGAGAGCATTCCAACTCACCCCTTTATGGAGGAGGGAGATACAGAGATATTTCAAATTGTACATATTTTCATACTTTTTCAATGTGTATGATTAGTTGTTTTGATTATTTCCTCTCCAAAAATATATCATTTTGTATATGAATGGCAGTCCAAGAGGGGTGATTGAAGGAAACTTGGGATAATTATGGTGATATAAGAAACAACCTAATTTTTAAAAAGATTCACTTCTTCCAAGAAGCCTTTCATGATTAAAGAAAGCCCTTTAGCGACTTTTAATCCCCACTATATGTAGTTATGTGTATTACTACCTTGGAATTCTTCTCAGTTTCATATATGCATGCTTTTCTTAAATCTTCAATTAAATGTTAATTTAAGTCCCACAAATTCAAGGTTCATATTTCTTTCTGTAAATGCCATAGTACCTAGTCACAGTAATATGAAAAAGGTAGGTACTTAATAAATGCTGAATAGATGACTAAATGGCACATGAACTCCACAAAGTAGAAAGGATTCTAAATATCCCTAACCAAATATAAAAAATGGGTTCCAAAAAATAATATTTATTTGTAACATTAAGGGTATATAGTTCCTCTCTTGAAAAACCTAGGAAAAACAGGAAATGATAGCTTTGAAAAGCACAATCTCACTAACAAAGAAAGAGATACAAAATAAAACAGCTTTGAGGAATCAGCTCATGGCAATCAAATTGGGAAAGATAATAAAAAATATTGGAACCTGATATTAGATGGGCTGTTGGAGAAACTAGTAGATTCACTGAATGGTACTGTAAATTTATAGAATCTTTTTAAGGAACAATATGACAATACAAGCTAAAAATTACAAAAATAATCACACCCTTTAATCTAATTGTCCTATTGCTGGAAATAGATCCTGAAAATGTTATAAAAAACTAAACCAAAAAAAGATAAGTAGACATATAGATTCATCAATATGCAGATCTACAATTAGACCTATATTTATCTAAACATTGAGAGAAAGTCCAATAACTTAAAACTTTTTGGACAAACTGAATATTCAAAGATTTTAACAGCAGAATTATATGCAACTGCAAAAAACACCTAAGGTAATCTAAAATTTCAAAAACAGGTGACTGGTTTAACAAATTGTAGTATATTTGTGTAATAAAATATTATAATTAGATTAAAACATTGGTATAAGGGATACAAAGAAATCTGGAAAGACCTTTATAAAATAATGCAAAAAGGTTGATTTTTTTTTTTAAAGTGAGTGAGAATGAATGGGGCAAAGATTCTTGATTGAGACTTAAAGGGAGCAAATGAAAAATTATTATATTTTATCAGGTGTAATAGTTACAAAGCAAGATTAACTAGATGATACTCAATATTGTCTTTAATATATAATTAACTTTGAATTTATATATGTTCATAAATATATTTTAAATGATATAATATTACAAAAGTGCTTAGCACAGTCCCTGGCACATAATAAGATGTTTAATAAATGATTTTCCCCCTTTATTCTCCTTAAAAAAGGGAAAAAACTAGGAAAAAAATGTAAGGAGAAAAATTTGGAAAATAATGGCAGCAGAAAATACCCATGTAGACTGGAAGAAGAAATCTGTCATAAAAAAAGAGATTAAAAAATGTGATTATTTCATGTAAGAATATTCATACTTGTTAGTAAACTGAATAAAATCAAAAGCATACTTTATAGTTATTTTAGAATAAGTAATCTAATACCAAAATTGAAACAAGTGATGATAAAATTGTTGTTTTCATATGACATTTTAAGAACTATTAAATAGATCATATAACACATGAAGTAAAAAAGATTTTAATTTATGTCACAAAGAAGAGTATAGCAAAATTAATCTATGAAACAATCTTTTGGATTAGACAAAAAATCATTAAGAAAAAATGTAATCTGAAAACATACATAGGTATTATTTGGGAATTCTCTAATCAAAACAATATAAATTTCTGAATATAAGGAGAAAACATCAGACAAGAAATTTTCTCCAGATTAAATGATGAATGAAGGCATACAATCATACATCGAAATATCCTGTTTTTTTTTTTTCCTGGGAAAGGACAGAGGGGTCAGGAGAGTTAAATCAAATATCAGAGAAAAAATAAACAGTAGACAATCCTATGAAGACCTCTAGCAACTCTGTTCTATAAGTTTGGTGGAAACAAGGCTTCTTTGTACTTCTTAAAAATAATTTTAAAAAACTCTGAGATTTTTTGGCTAGTGTGGGATAAATATTTTTGTTATTACCCATTCTCTATAAATAAAAATATATTTCTATCCAGATGAAATTATCAAGATTCTCTATTTACTTATCTGTCTTCATGTTGTTTTCTTTCAATAAAATATAAGTTCTTCAAGGGTAGAGACTATTTAACTTTTGTCCTGGTGTCCCCATAAACAAGGATAGTCCCTGGTACAGGCATTTAATAAAGACTCCGTGAATTAATGTTTTTTCTTCATATTTCCTCTGCAAAATTCCTTCTCCAAATTTCAAACAATATTTCCCACATGGCATCCAAAATAGCAAATTATAGCACCTTTAAGCTTTGAATATAAAATTATCTCATATTTTTGAGTAATTAACAAGTATACAAGTACATATATTGATCATTGATCAATAAATAACTCAAAGAAAAAATACATCTCCATAAATAGAAAACCGAGAAACATTCTATTGTGAAGAAGTACTGAGTAGAAAAGGCACTAGATGGAAAAGCAAGTCTAATTAAACTAATATATAAATTGTTTTCCAGGAGTTGGTCATTTTAGGAGGCATGAGTGTAACTTGTCTTAGTATTATGTTAATGGAAACCAAAATTATAGGTCTAAAGCAAAAATGAGCCAAATGGCAACTCTTTGTTTCATTGCCAATTCCAGTTTAGCCCACATTCTTATTGACTACAAAGAGAACAAGGTGAAAGCTTGGTTGAATACTGAAATCCATCAGACTTTGAAAAACAACTATTTAAAAAGCACTTGTCCTAGTGTTAGTAAGGTCATCTTCACATCTGAAAACTGTGGCAGGTAAAAGATAAAATACCTAAGGAAACAATGGTTTGAGCTTCCAAGCATTTCACTTTAGTAAGTAATGCATTCCAGTTGCCTAAAAAATTGGGACCATGCCCTTTCCTTGGTTAAGGTTAGGGTTAGGGTTAGGGTCTGAATACTGAATTCTTTCCTTCCTTCAGTCCTCCCATGTTCCCTCTCACTGAGCTAACATGAAATATTTCCTCAGTGCTTTCAAAACTATGGCAACTTTAGCATGTACCTCTGTGTGTATTGATTTCTGCCTATGATTTTCCCCAATTTCTCCAATTAAATGCTTGAAGCCAAATAACCAATAAAATGCTAAAATTGTTTTGAAAGAGCTTAATTTCAAATTTCTATGTTGGCCTCATATTTACTACTCTTCTGTAGGCTTCAAAAAAGTTAGGATCATCCTTTAGACAGATGGAGAGCACTAGACAGAACTAAGCTATTCTCTTCCTCAGATTAAAAACATGCCCAACTCCTCCAACTTTAAAAAGCCCTCACTTGATCTGATTGATTCCACTAACATCTTATATTTCAGTTCCCTTTCTTAGGCAAACTCTCCCAAGAAAGTCATTAATAAAAAAACGTGTCTACTTTCTCTTCTCACTCTCTTCTAAATCCTCTACAGCCTAGCTTTGAACCTTATCATTTACTGAAATTGCTCTCTTCAAAGTTCCCAGTGACCTCTCTTTTTTTGTCAACTTAAAGGCCATTTCTCAATACACATTTTGCTTTTACTTCTCTACAGCATTTCTCTTTCTCCTCCTAAATATCCACTCTTTTCTAGGTTTTTTGAGGCACTGTTCTCTCCTGATTCTCCTCCAGTCCCTAATGTCTTAATCTCTATTGCTGGATATTAATTCATGACACAATCAAGAACTGTGTCTCCCCAAGGCTCTGACCTGGGTTCATTTCTTTTTTCTCTATATACTGGAATTTTTAAACTTTTTTTTTTGTCATAGATCCCCCTTGGGAATCTGGTGAACACTATAGACCTCTTCTGAATTGTGTTTTTAAATGTAGAAAATAGACAAACTGTGGGAGTAAAAACACCAAGGAAAAGCAACTGCTTGACTACAAGGGTTGAGGGGATATGATTGAGGAGACACTCTAAATGAACACCCTAATACAAATACCAACAACATGGAAATGGGTTCGAATCAAGGACACATGTGATACCCAGTGGAATCACGCATCAGCTATGGGAGAGGTGGTGGGGAGGGGGAAAGAAAATGATCTCTGTTTCCAATGAATAATGTTTGAAAATGACCAAATAAAATAAATAAATAAAAATAAATAAATGTAGAAAATACAAACCAAATATACTAAAGTATTATTATCAAAATATTTTTCAAAAACAAGTTCACAAACCTAGGTTAAAGAATCTTTAAGCTATATACTCTTGTAAATGATACCCAATCTTAATGTCCATTTCTAGTTTCTCTCCTCAGCTCCAGTCTTACATCTCTAACTGCCTCTTGGAGAACTTGAATTGGATGACCAATAGGCATCTCAAACTCAACATGTTCAAAATGAAATTCATCATCTCCCCCCCAAAATCCTTCTGAACTTCCTCATGACTACTAAGGGTACAATTATCCTCCTGGTCACCCAGGCTTACAACCTTGGTGTCATCCTTAACTTCTCACTCACATTCACCCCACATAGCTAAGCCATTGCCAGATCTTACTGTTTCTGCCTTCTCTCCACTCACACTACCTTCACCCTAGATCACCTCTTGCCTGAACTTTTACAATAACCTTCTGTTTGGTCTCCCTGCCTTGTGTCCTTCCCCACAGCCAATACACTCAGCTGCCAAAGTGATTTTCTTAAAGTACAGCTCTGACCATGTGTCTCCCAATGCTCCTACCAAAAAACTCCACTGGCTCCCTATTAATCCTAGAATCAATATAAGCTCCTCTTTGACATTTACAATTCTTAATAATCAGGATCCTTCCTTCTTTTCTAGTTTTCTTAAATTTGTTTCTTCTCCCCATCCTCACATACTCCACTTTACACATTCTTTATTCCATCTCCATACTGGCCTACTCATTTCTTCATACATGATACTCCATTTCCTATTTCTGTGCATTTTTATTCATGTTCCCCTTCAAAAAATGTTCTGTCTCAGGGGCTGCTGGGTGGCTCAATGGACTGAGAGCCAGGCCTAGATATGGGAGGTCCTGGGCTCAAATCTGACCTTAGACACTTCCTAGCTGTGTGACCCTGGGCAAGTCACTTGACCCCCATTGCCTAGCCCTTAATACTCTTCTGCCTTGGAAACAATGCACAGTATTGATTCCAAGCCAGAAGGTAAGGGTTTAAAAAAAATGTTGTCTCCTTACCTATCCTTAGCTTCCCTGGTTTTCTTCAAGACTATAATCAAAGGCTACCTACTGCAGGAGGCAGTCCTCCAGTTGCTAAAACTTTCCTTTCTGAGATTAGTTTCCACCTAATTTGTATATAGCTTTTATTTTCCTAGCTAGTTTTGTATTTGTCTCTATTATAATATGAATTCCTTGAAGGCAAAGCAAATGTTTTGGGCCTTTATGTGTATTCTCAGTGATTAGCACTGCCTGACACACAATGCTTGAGGAACCAATACTGTGTATTGGTTCCAAGGCAGAAGAGTGATAAGGGTTAGGCAGTGGGGGTTAAATGACTTGCCCAGGGTCACCCAGCTGAGAAGTGTCTGAGGCCAGATCTGAACCTAGAATCCTCTGGCTCTAGGCCTGGCTCTCAATCTACTGAGCTACTCAGTTACTCTTTTAATGAATGGTTTTTGATTGATTGTTTCACAATAGAATGAGAGATCAGTGATGTCCAGCCTGAAATGTATATTAGTAAACCAAAGATATTAAAAGAACAGATCACTGGATAGATATTCCATGGGACATTTATAAGAAAAATAATAATCCTGCCAATATAAGAAGTCAGAGGGATTTTAATCATTATCAAAGCAAGGACTATCCAAACAGATACAACTGAAGATCTAACATACTACCTCTGGTTTGGCAAAGATCATTACATTTATTTGGTTTTTAAAACAAATATCATAAATGTAAATGGAGCTCAGTCACTTAGGAAAATTAAGTAAGCTTTTGATAGTAAGTTTAAACAGTTGTGAATAATCCCCTATGGTTTTTACAAAAAATGCTACCATTCTATATCCAATATTTGGTAAGTAAAAAGGGAGACTAGATTCCTTTGAAATCAAATTTTCTTTCTTCAAATTATCATGAAACATCATTTAAAATTTTAATCAGATTTTATGCCTATTTATTGAGTAAGAATGACTGTCCCCAATTAACCCCTCTTAGACTAGCTGCCAGTTCTCCTTACCTTCTGATACTAAAGAACTGATTATTCATCCTTAGCTTTCTTCTGAGAAACACACCTTTTCCTGATTTTTATCAATATTCTAGTACTTCAAGCATCCAGTAAAAATGGATTTTTTTACATACAACATGGTAAAAATTTCACAAAGAAAATGGCCAAATTAAAATTCTAAGAAGAGCTACCTACAAACCTATTTGGGGCAACAAAAGGATGCAGTTAATAAAATGTAAACAATTTAAAAGAAAATAACTATAATATAACCAGAAATAAGGACAATGGTTACACACTGTTGAGGACCTTCATTTGTTAAGTACTATGGAAAATATGGGATTCACATGAGAAGCATATATATTATATCAAGGTCATTTAAATCTATTCTAATAGACATTTAGTTATACAAGAACAAATCTCTCAAATTCTCTTACAGAAATTTTAATCTTTTACCTGTAATGGCCCCAAGATGGAGCTTGTTGTATACATAAAAAAGAGACGGAGGTAACTCAGAACATTAGCAAAGGCAAAAAGACCTTCTGCTACTAATGTAGGATGAAACGCGTCCCAATCCTTTCGGTCAGCTGAATCATGAAACTAGAGTTAAGAAGAAAACATGTCAAATGTAGGTCTCACTATTTTGTTAAATAAAGGTAAATATTGTTGAAAGTCAATCCAGAAAGTACAGCATATAACATGCATGAGTATATACATAAATATTTATATGAATGGATCATGAATCAGCCTTCAGAACAGTTCCATATATCCATCAAATATATTCTTTAACACTAGATAACAAAGGAAATAGAATTTTTAGTTAACTGAAAGCTTTTCTGAAAAATCTTTTATTCATTAAAATCCTGAAACACATTATAAAATCATAGATTTAGTTCTGTAAAGGACCGCAAAGGCCATTTAGAACAATGCCTCATTTTACAGATGAAGAAACTGAGATGTCAAGGAGAGTGATAACTTGTCCAAGGTTACATAGGTAGAGCCATGATTTAAACTTTGGCCTTTTGACATGACAGTCATGCCACTCTTTAATTTCCCTGCTAAATTCACATTTTCAAAAGGTTTTTCATTCCAGTTCCTCTAATGAACAGCCTAGTTTTAAATTCTACATGGGATGGGAAATACAAGAAAAAGATGAAAAGATTAGTGGAATTGAAGGCAAAATATCAAGATTATTTTTTATCTTAATTCCAGCTCTGTAGCTTGGCTATCTGGGTAACCCTTTGGCAGCTAACTATACCTCAGCTTAATTCCTCTGTGAAATGGAAAAGAAAATATTCATACTACATACCTTATTGAGTTATTTGGAAAGTCAAATAAAATGGTATAATAAAACATTTTGTAATTATAAACTACTATGCAATTACAATCTAATTTTAAACCAAATTTTTATCAATTGAATGAATCACTTAAAATAAACTAAATTTGTCATTTAAAAGAATCAAAGATCTGGAACTTGAAGGGTATTCACAAGTCATCTAATCCAATCCCCTCATATTACATAAAAGAAAACTAAGGTTTATGGAGGTTCAATGGTTTGCCCAAGGTCAAACAAGGATTAAGCACCAGAGAAGTTTGAGCTCAGATGGTCTGACTCCAAAAGCAGGGCTCTTTCCACTAGGCCACACTGATAGTTATCTTTTCTATAAAGCAGATAATCACTTCACATATATGTATATGTACATATATATATATACATATACACACATGTATATGTATATCCTGACTATATAATGAAGCTATATCCTGAGTCTAGAGTGATTCTAATCTAGAATAAATTTACAGATTTAAATGTTTCTTTAGGTCAAATGGTAGGACATACTTGCTGAATGTCAGAGGAAATAGGGTTCACTTATTAATTTTTTAAATAGTTAAAATCTCTGGTTCTTCCCTAGTTTACAATATTTCCCCAAAGAGTCAAGAATAGATTGAGTAGAGGAAGAACAGTGATTCAGTGATAATATTGTACATCTGCTTAGCTCCTCATGATTTCTTTCTAGGAAAGTAATGTGGTGTAATGGAAGGGTGTTGGCAAGAACAAGGTTCACATCCTGGCTCTGATCCAGTCACCTATGTGATACCATCAGGTAAAAGTTGATGTAAATTTCTTCTAAGGGTCTTTGCAATTCTAAATCTGTAAACCATAACACTGTGTATCATTAGCATTACACTTGGGAGAGTAGCAATTTTGATAAGGTTTTTCTCCATTTCCTCATTTGTGAAAGGAAGAGGTTAGACTAAATGCTCTTTGAGGTCACTTTAAAATCTAATGTTCTGAATCTATATTGAAAATGATTACTATCACCTTAAGGAGACAGGGAAATCACAGGATAAAGTGTTTAAAATTCTAGTGTAAAAACATTAGTCTAATGGATATTATCCCTATCTATCAAGCACATTCTTGAATAATGAGGCTAGAATTTTATCAAAATGGAACTAAATCTTTTACAGAATGGAATCTATTTTTTTTCTGTTTAGAACACATTTAAGCTACAAAACAAAATCACATTATATATGTGACATATGGAAAACCCACTATGTAATATTATATCCAAATAAAGGACTCCTGGTCTACTAATTTTCTGAGATAACACAAATATTTAACACTAATGATTCAGTTTTGAGTTACTTTGTTCTCTCCTTGTAAGCACGTTCAGCACCATATTAGGAATGTGAAACCATTAACCCCATAGTTTTTAAAGCTAGTGGTCAACTTAACAAATTTGATTACAGACAAATAAAAGATTTGAACTCCTGTTATGCTGGGGTTATAAATCTAGAGGTTTTTGGTGTTCCCCAATAAACTTTATTGTGTTCTTAATTGACATAGTGAATAATCACCTTGTTATGAGCAACAACTTTGAGGGCAAAGGTTGCCAAATAAAGGGAATTCATGACAAAACTGAGTTGATTACGAGATTCTTCTAAAAAGTCTTCCAATCCATCATACCAGAGTCTTTTAACATCTGACCACACCATTCCTAAAAGGGGTTGGGGGTGGTGGGGTGGGAAGAAACATCAAACAATGCATACTTAATTCTACTATATAAGAAGAAAAATACTTTAAAATAGAATAACTGAAATAATACACTCATGTCACTTCAGCCTTGTAAAAATAAAAGACTTTTTTATTTACCACTCTAGGGAAAATATATAGTAATCTATATTGGAGAATGAGGCAATGGTGGAAAAATAATTAAAAAAAGCTTGAAAGAATGGATTTTCATGCTTAAAAAAATCTAAATGTTACTAGTCAGAAATCCTTCCATAAATAAGCTGTATGCAAATATTTACAAGTACCCAAAATATTAATATAATAAAAGAAATCTGATGGCATATTCCTCTATTAGAATGCTTTTTAGGAGAATACAAAGTAACAAAAACCTGAGTTCTTAAACACATGAGAGGAAAACTATTTAAGACAAGTAAATCAAACTAGAAAATCTCTGATCAGGTGCATCTTAACTGTAAATTACCTTTATTTGATACAGAAAAAAGTTTCAAAATATTTGTGCATTTCTGACCATCAAAACATTTTTAATTAAAGGTTTATAGAAGTATAATCATACTACTGAAACCAGAATGGCCACTTTCTGAAAGTGTAAAACTTAACTGTCCAAAGGAGACATTTACTTTTGCTGCTTTCCTACTGAACTACTTTCCTTTAGATTTCTTTCAAACTTATCAAAATGTGAAGAACTTCTGTTTTATCTATCATTAATATCCTATGTCAGGATCTACATATAATTTTCAGATGAAAAAATTTAAATCTTTGCCCCTTTTTTTCCCCAAAAATATATCTCTCTCATGGAATCTTAAGGTTCTTGAAAACAACTAACTTAAAGATTATCAAGAGGTAAACAATTTTTCTCTGTATGTATGTTTTTAAAGAATTAAGATTTTATCAAATAAAATGTCTATTTTCTCAAGTAAAATACCTGTTAGGAAAAATTTTATCAGAGTACAAATGAACCTTAAAGAAAAAGTTTTTGAGTAAGAAACTTGGAATGCATACTTGATATAGGTCAATATGTTAACAAGTAGGGCAAAATATTGAAATACTTCTAAGGACTATCTGTTATAAAAGCACTGTTGCTTTTTTCCTGACAATAAAAACAACTTTAAAATATCTGAATTTTTAAAGTGAAAATGTGAAAATATATGTAATTCTTTTTGGATTTTGATTTCATTGTTATAAGGAATATTCAAAGAAAATTCCCTCCACATAATGCAGGCGGATACCAGGTTCTGAAACTTAGTGTTAGTGAGTTCTGGTCACAGAGAGCTTAAAGTGACTTGCCCAAGATCATGTAACCAATACATATCTCAGAAAAAAGTCTTGAACCCAGTCTTCCTGTTTCCAAGGTCAGGTCTCTACGGCTCCACACTGACTCTCAGATAGACATAATTGTAGTCTAACATAGGATATGCAGTCACAACATACCAAATTGCTATCTATCTAAAGTTATTTTTTTTTAATTGTAAGTAAAACAAACCAAGAAGCAAGAAAGGCTAATGTCATTATCATTGATTTTTATTTAAATCAATGGATTTTAAGATAACGGGCCTCCTTATTTTCATTCCAACTTTTGTTTCTGGCATCTTGTTAATAGAATACTCAGAGTTAGGAAATTGCCTCTATTGATATAGGTCAATAACTTTAGCAATTAACAGACTATCATAGTTTCCTGGAGCAATTATTAATTTAAATCACTTTCCTGTAAAGTTACCAAGCCAGTATTTATCAGATGCAGGTTTTGAATCTGAGTTGTTCTAATTCTAAGGACAGCCTTCTGCCACTACTCTACACTTCTTCTCTTGATTTTCCATAATCATAATTTTCTTAAATGTTCAATTTGCTATTACCATATGTCAAGAAAGTTCCCTTATTTTAATTTCTACACATCTGGAAAAATATAAATATGAAAGCATTTGTAAAATGACAAGCCCCTGTTCAATAAAATTTGATAAATTATCTTCACTTTAAATGAATTTCTCCATAGTAATTCTCTGTTATTGTGAATTACATCATTGTATTATCCAGATATTCCACCCAGGTCAAGTCAAACCATTCTAAATTGGCATGTCATCCAGCAATCATTAATTTGCTTCATATGTACAAATTAACAAATAGTTCTTTCTGCATAGTCTATTAGGGAAAATGAACCAAAAATCCTCAACTTGTTGAAAAGGTTAAGCTTTTTAAAATTGAATACTTTAAAAAAATTCTTTGTGAAAATTACATTACGATATGCAATAAAAATTATAATAGCTCTGTCAATGTCACTTGCATTTCTTTGCCTTCAAAATAATTTCATGTTTGAAAACATAAGAATTAAAAGCAATATAGTATGTAAACAAAAACCATGTTTAAATAGCAAAAGGAACATCAAATTAAAAAGGTTTTGTACAAACAAAATCAATGTAACTAAAATCAGAAGGGAAGCAACAAATTGGGAAACAATTTTCATAAAAACCTCTGACAAAGGTTTAATTACTCAAATTTACAAAGAGCTAAATCAATTGTACAAAAAGTCAAGCCATTCTCCAATTGATAAACGGGCAAGGGACATCAACAGGCAGTTTTCAGCAAAAGAAATCAAAACTATTAATAAGCACATGAAAAAGTGTTCTACATCTCTTATAATCAGAGAGATGCAAATCAAAACAACTCTGAGGTATCACCTCACACCTAGCAGATTGGCTAACATGACAGCTATGGAAAGTAATGAATGCTAGAGGGGATGTGGCAAAGTTGGGACATTAATGCATTGCTGGTAGAGTTGTGAATTGATCCAACCATTCTGGAGGACAATTTGGAACTATGCCCAAAGGGCAATAAAAAACTGTCTGCCCTTTGATCCAGCCATAGCACTGCTGGGTTTGTACTCCAAAGAGATAATAAGGAAAAAGACTTGTACAAGAATATTCGTAGCTGCACTCTTTGTGGTGGCCAAAAATTGGAAAATGAGGGGATGCCCTTCAATTGGGGAATGGCTGAACAAATTGTGGTATCTGTTGGTGATGGAATACTATTGTGCTCAAAGGAATAATGAATGTGAAGTCGAATGACCTCCAAGAAGTGATGCAGAGTGAGAGGAGCAGAACCAGGAAAACATTGTACACAGAGACTGATACACTGTGGTACAATTGAACATAATGGACTTCTCCATTAGTGTCAATGCAATGTCCCTGAACAATCTGCAGGGATCTAAAAAACACTATCCACAAGCAGAGGATAAACTGTGGGAGTAAAAACACCGAGGAAAAGCAACTGCTTGACTACAGGGGTTGAGGGGATATGACTGAGGAGAGACTCTAAATGAATACTCTAATGCAAATACCAACAACATGGAAATGGGTTCAAATCAAGAACACATGTGATACCCAGGGGAATCGCGTGTCGGTTATGGGAGAGGTGGTGGGAGGGGGGAGAGGAAAAGAAAATGATCTTTGTTTCCAATGAATAATGTTTGGCAATGACCAAATAAAATGTTTAAAATAAAATAAAATAAAATAAAAAATAAATAAATAAATAGCAAAAGGAAAACATCATATTTAAAGTCCAAAATGCCAATTTCAGTACTAATTTGTTAATGTTCAGAAATGTACAGATTGATTGTAATAAATTATGGTATAAAGAAACTTATTCTATCTCTTTTTTTCCTCAATATTGACTGAATATTAAAATTAAAAATTATGCCACTGACATTCTACATATCCATCTAGTTTTTTTTCTTTATCAAATTTGTTCAAAATGTAGATACTATAGGTAGTGGTAAATAGGTATTCCCTTTGAGTGGTGAGTGAAGATCAGGGGAAAGGGAAAAAAAAGTGAATTAGTATAATCTAAAAGTAAAATCCCATCATATGAGCTGAAAATAATCATATAAACCAATGATGTGTATTGCATTTATGTAATTAAACATATTACAAGTGATGTAATTTGTATATATCCTATCTCAGAAGAGGCATAATAAACTCAGGTATAGTTTACTGAGACAAAAAGCTGCTCTGTGATTGAAAGTAAATCTAATGATTTCTACTGTTTCAGTCAATATTTAGTATTTATAATTTTTTATTGAGTAGTCTCATTAAAATAAGCTTATTGAGAGCATATTAATGCAAATCACTAAATTCTGAATTGTATAAGTTGTCTGAAGGGTTGTAGGACGTTCATCTAGTAAACAGTGTTAAATACTAAAAGAAATGGCATAAATGTTCTTCGACATTTAAGTTACATCAAGTCTGTAAGACCTGCCAATTAAATGAAAATGAACAATGTGACCTAATGATATCTCATTCTTTTTTTATATACTTTAAAAAAATATTTTATAATAGTTTATTTGATCATTTCCAAGTATTATTCATTAAAGACAAAGATCATTTTCTTTTCCTCCCCCCCACCCCCGTAGCCAACGCATGATTCCACTTGGTATCACATGTGTTCTTGATTCGAACCTATTGCCATGTTGTTAATATTTGCATTAGAGTGTTCGTTTAGAGTCTCTCCTCTGTCATGTCCCCTCAGCCACTGTAGTCAGGCAGTTGCTTTTCCTCGGTGTTTCTACTCCCTCAGTTTGTCCTCTGCTTATGGATAGTGTTTTTTCTCCTAGATCCCTGCAGATTGTTCAGGGACATTACACTGCCACTAATGGAGAAGTCTATTATGTTCGATTATACCACAGTGTGTTTGTCTCTGTGTACAATGTTCTCCTGGTTCTGCTCCTCTCGCTCTGCATCACTTCCTGGAGGTCGTTCCATTCTCCATGGAATTCCTCCACTTTATTATTCCTTTTTGCACAATAATATTCCATCACCAACATATACCACAATTTGTTCAGCCATTCCCCAATTGATGGGCATCCCCTCGTTTTCTAATTTTTGGCCACCACAAAGAGCGCAGCTATGAATATTTTTGTACAAGTCTTTTTGTCCATTATCTCTTTAGGGTACAGACCCAGCCAGTGCTATGGCTGGATCACAGGGTAGACATTCTTTTATCGCCCTTTGGGCATAGTTCCAAATTGCCCTCCAGAATGGCTGGATCAGTTCACAACTCTACCAGCAATGAATTAATGTCCCTACTTTGCCACATCCCCTCCAGCATTCATTACTTTCCATAATTGTTATGTTAGCCAATCTGCTAGGTGTGAGGTGATACCTCAGAGTTGTTTTGATTTGCATCTCTCTGATTATAAGAGATTTAGAACACTTCTTCATGTGCTTATTAGTAGTTTTGATTTCTTTATCTGAGAACTGCCTATCCATGTCCCTTGCCCATTTATCAATTGGAGAATGGCTTGATTTTTTGTACAATTGATTTAGCTCTTTATAAATTTGAGTAATTAAACCTTTGTCAGAGGTTTCTATGAAGATTTTTTCCCAATTTGTTGTTTTCCTTCTTATTTTAGTTACATTGGTTTTGTTTGTACTAAAACTTTTTAATTTGATGTAGTCAAAATTATTTATTTTACATTTTGTGATTCTTTCTTTGTCTTGCTTGGTTTCAAAGTCTTTGCCCTCCCAAAGGTCTGACATGTATATTATTCTGTATTTACCCAATTTACTTATGGTTTCCTTCTTTGTGTTTAAGTCATTCACCCATTTTGAATTTATCTTGGTGTAGGGTGTGAGGTGTTGATCCAAACCTAATCTCTCCCACACTGTCTTCCAGTTTTCCCAGCAGTTTTTATCGAATACTGGATTTTTGTCCCAAAAGCTGGGATCTTTGGGTTTATCGTATACTATCTTGCTGAGGTCGCTTGCCCCCAGTCTATTCCACTGATCTTCCTTTCTGTCTCTTAGCCAGTACCAAATTGTTTTGATGATTGCTGTTTTGTAATATAGTTTAAGGTCTGGGACTGCAAGGCCCCCATCATATGTGGTTTTTTTTTTCATTATTTCCCCGGATATCCTTGATCTTTTGTTATTCCAGATGAATTTTGTTATGGTTTTTTTCTAAATCAGTAAAGAAATTTTTTGGGAGTTCCATGGGTATGGCACTAAATAGATAAATAAATTTGGGTAGGATGGTCATTTTTATTATATTGGCTCATCCTATCCATGAGCAGTTAATGTTTTTCCAATTGCTCAAGTCTAGTTTTAGTTGTGTGGAGAGTGTTTTGTAGTTGTGTTCATATAGTTCCTGTGTTTGTCTCGGGAGATAGATTCCTAGGTATTTTATTTTGTCTAAGGTGATTTTGAATGGGATTTCTCTTTCTAGTTCTTGCTGCTGAGCTGTGTTGGAGATATATAGAAAAGCTGATGACTTATGTGGGTTTATTTTGTATCCTGCAACTTTGCTAAAGTTGTTGATTATTTCAATTAGCTTTTTGGTTGAATCTCTAGGATTCTTTAAGTAGACCACCATGTCATCTACAAAGAGTGATAACTTGGGTCTCCTCCTTGCCTATTTTGATGCCTTCAATTTCTTTTTCTTCTCTAATTGCTACTGCTAGTGTTTCTAGTACAATGTCAAATAGTAGAGGTGATAATGGGCATCCTTGTTTCACTCCTGATCTTATTGGGAATGCATCTAGTTTATCCCCATTGCAGATGATATTAGCTGATGGTTTTAGATATATACTGTTTATTATTTTTAGGAATGACCCTTCTATTCCTATGCTTTCTAGTGTTTTTAATAGGAATGGGTGTTGTATTTTATCAAAGGCTTTTTCTGCATCTATTGAGATAATCATGTGGTTCTTGTTGGTTTGCTTGTTGATGTGGTCAATTAAGGATATCTCATTCTAAAGTTCAATTCAACAAGCATTTATTAAGTCCTATCATATTTAAGGCATTGTGCTAGGAAAAAAAAATTTTTTAAGACATAGCCACTCCCAGGCAACTTACATTCTACTGTGGATTATGTGGCTTTCAATTTGAATTTGAATTAATCTCAAGTAGTTTTATTGGCAAATTAGCTGAACATAGACAATGACAAATACTCCTTAGAGTTGTTAAATTCTAGGGTTACAAAAGGTTGATATAAAAGAATCTGCTATTGACATGATCATTAAGAATAACATAAGCATATTAATATTTTGTAGAGTATTATGAAGGAGAAAATGATAGACTTGACTAATCAAAAGTTTTCAATTTCTAATTATATTGTTCATAAATGTATCATCCATTAAAATGTAATCTACTTGTGAGCAGAAGTGATCTCCATTTATTTACTTGAATCCCCAGGACTTAGCACAGTGCTTTGCACATAGCACAAATGTGTTTAATAATTGCTTGTTCATCCATTTATTCATAAATGATTTCCACCATCATAGTATTATATTTCTGTTAATAAATGTATTTTTCTTTGTTTCAGAAACAAAAAATATCATAACAATAAGAGTGCAAAAATATAGAAAATAGGGAAAAACATTAGAAGGGACTATTTCACCTTTCTAACCAGATTTGTAACTTTCATTTTCAATTTAAAATATTCAGTTTGTATACTGAAAAACTCTTTCTAACTAAAAGTGACAATGTTAGGTATAAGTAGAAAGATGCTTAATTATTTTTAATTAATTTTCTTAAATTTTCTTAAATTTAAACAATGTTAATAGGAAACTGAAGCAACTTAATTCCTAAAAAAAGAGATAGGATGTTGATTCTCAAATCTATTTATCCAGCACTCCCCTCCCTTCTCTACTGATATCCAACCTCCCATCTCCAATTGCTTTTTATCTATCTCAAACTGGATTCCATGCAGATGTCTCAAATTCTGTATGTCTAAAACTGAACTTGCTGTTTTTCTTCCCAAAGCCTTCCCACTCTTTCAAACTTTCCTATTACTGTCAAGAGCGCCACTAACAATCCCAGTCTCCTAGGCTCACAACCTAAATGTCATCCTCTACTCACTCCTGCCCTCACCACCAATATCGTGTGTTGCCAAGGCTTATCAATTACACCTCTGTGACACCTCTTGACTAAGTCCTCTTCCCCTATCTAACACTGCTAACACTCTGAGCCTTTCATCACCTCGACTTGCTGATGTGTCTACCTGGGTCCCACTGCACTCCATCCTCTCTATTCAGCCACCCAAGTGATTTGTCTAAAATGTAGGTCTGATCTTGTCACTCTTGCTGCAGTGGTACCCTCTTACTTCCATTTGCAAAGTCCTTCATTACCTACCACTGTTACCCTCCCCTCCCCTTTCCAGTCTTTTCACACTTTATATTGTACTCTGTGTGTCACTGACCTTGCTTTTCCTCACACAAGACACTCTTATTCTCTGTGCTTGGAATGTTTTCCCTTATCTCTGCCCCTTGACTTCTTTCAAACTAAAATCTCACCTTCTAAAGGAAGCCTTTCCCAATTCCTAGGGCCTTCCCTCTTTTAATCATTTTCAATTTACCCTGAATATAGCTTGTTTATATAAAGTTGTTTGCATGTTGTCTCCCCATTAAATTATTAGTTCCTCAAGAACAGGAACTATCTTTTGCCCTTCCCTTGTACACAAAGCTCTTAGTACATGAAGATGAACTGAATGAAATAGAAGAATGCACTGTCCTCCCTTCTTTCAGAGATGAAGAACTATGGGTGTGGAATACTTCTTTACATGCTAGTTAAGTTGTTCAATTTTTTTCTCCTCTTTTTAATTCTTGGTTAACAAAAGATATCAATAAAAATTAAAAATTTTAAATACATCAAATATAAATTTTTACAAATAATACTAAATAAAAAGTAAGTATATAAAATCATATTTCCCAACTATAATACAATTCTAGAGTCAAGAAAGGATCAAGCATAAGTTTTGAAAGTAAAACAATGTTTTATATTGAGAAAGAAAACATTTCAAGATTTTCTTCCCAACATCAGGAAAAAGATAGAATATAAATACAAAATTCAACAAATCTAATTTTGAGTTTGACAAGAATAATTACCAGGAAGGTAGTACCTTTTTGCTGAAGTCCAAAAACAAACAAACAAAAAGCATCCCAGAACAAAAACCAAAAAAAAATAATCATTAATAGAGTGAAAAGGAAAATGTGACCCTCTAGATAATAAAAAATTTAAACAATTTCCCTTCCCCCAGTCTATGTTTATTATATTACTTATTTATAGGCATAAGTTTTTTTAAATGTAATTTTATTAGCTTGCTTTATACTTCTAAAGATCTGGAAATATTTAAGAGACTACTTTTGCCATCAGTAAAGGACCATAATGAAAAACTTTTTTTGTGCCATAGACTACTTTGGCAGATGTCTGATGACACCTATCAACCCCTTTTAAGAAGGTTTTTAAAAACACAAAAGAAAATACATAATTTTACAAAGGTAACCAATTACATTGAAATGTAAAGTTATCAAAATATCTTTTAAAATAAGTTAATGGACTTTACACTAATAATCCCTACATTAGAGTTTCTTTTACATAATTCTAAATTGAAGTATTATTACAATAAATTATTATGAAAAGAGAGTAAAGGAAGACATGACTGAAAAGGTTCATGAAAAATGTTTAGGCTCTTTAAAGCTTAAGATTCATTGGAAAAAAACAATATTTCAAGGGATCCATTATTTTATCAATTCTGACACTCTATTCATTGATGTAAATAGAAATTCTTCCTCTTGAATTTATCATCCTGCAATTCAAATAGCTTTCAAGCAACATCTAACTTTAAAACTCAAAACTTTTAACAATGATAAAACTCTTAATAGGACTGTAATATTACCTAGGGGAAAAATGTACATTTACTTTAAATATTACATCAAACTTGAAATTATTAGAAGGAAATCCTATAATTCATATGTAACACTTTATTCAAGATAAAAAAAGAATCCTGCCTCTTCATCTATCAAATATGAAGACAAAAAGACAGATTAGTTATTGGTCCTTTTGAGGTTGTAATCAATAGTTCCATAAATGTCCAATTTACTCTTTCTTAGGATTAGAATTCACATATTTTACAAACAGCAAAGAAGATTAATAAGCTAAATCAAGACTGAACTTTCCAAATCAGTTGGGCACTTACCAATTAGCCATATAATAAGAAGATAGTCTATCCTTTCAAGGGCTGGCCCCATGGTATTTTTCTTATCCTCATTGTAGACCAAAGAGTATAAGTTAAGCAACAACAAGAATGTAAAATATGAAGCTCCGTGAATAATAAACTTCATAAAAGGAGTGTGGATTATTCGACCAACTTGAGATTTGGGAGCTATCAAATAACAGAGTGACAAAACTGGCCAAAAGATGCCAACTGTCAGAACTGTCAATATCTTCTTACAGGTGTGTTTACGCCGGTAACCTGCCATCTGTCCAAACCAAACTGTATTGAGGAACTGCTGACAGTTAGACTGAGAGACAAACTGAAAAAAAAGACACAAAAATTAAAGTAAAGGATCTGAATTCTGTCTGAAAAACACATTATTCAAGTTGATATTCAAAGTTTTAAGATTACAAATCAATATTATAAAAATTTCTCAGAAAGAGAATCCTTATTTTTTACCACAGCAAAAGAAAAAAAGTCTTCTCAAAAAATTTCATAGCATTTATTTGTTATGCAAAATGTAGTTACCCTGTATTGTTTTATAAAATATAGAGTCATCAATGTGATCTGTTGAGAAAAACAATAAACATTCGCTACCTCCTGAAGACAGTAATAAGTATCTAAGTTAAAATGAATGAATACCACTTAAAAGAAATTCGAACTCAAATCCTAAATCTGATATCTAACAATGTAAGCAAGGCATTCTTATTTTTAAATTTTGAGCTAATATATGCACACTGAAAAAAATTAAACCCAGATTTAATGAAACATGAAAAAGAAAAAGATTGAAAAACATTGTCATTAACTAAAGATAAAAGACAGACTAGTTTTCTCTATTAATTGCTCCAGAGTTTGGAATAAGCAGGCTTTTTCAATACATTAAGCTTTCAAAGTATAATATGGCTTAAGCAGATTGATAACTCTAGATGCATTAACATAAATCCAAGTCTAAATACACAAAGTAAAAGGGAACACTGAAATTATTCAGATAATCTTACACATTGAGCAGATATATTCTGACAAAATATAATTTAAATATTATTCTTCATGACCTTTATTTCTACAAGTATTTTATACTATAGAAAAACAAATTCATTTTTTAGGAAAAGTAAACTAATCAATAAGATTAACATGAAATTATGCAAAGGACATCATATGAACAAATATATCATATCATTCATCACAAGTGCTACTCAGTCACTTTATTCTGGCATTTTTTGTGGCCAAAATGAATTACTTTCTTTCCTTAAAAACAAACTGTCTAAGAAATATGTTCTCTCTCCCAATAAACTTTTCAGTTTAAAGAATTAGGTTAACAGTTTCTCCTTTCCTCACAAAAGGAACTACAAGTTTGGATGTTCCCCTATTCTTCTCTGCTCTGTCCAGTCTATAATTGTGAAAATTAAGCTTGTTAAGCAAAAAGCTAAAAAAACAAGAACAAAAAAAGTCACAACATATTTTTCCTTTTTGCTTAACTCCAAAAGTTTTAATTAATTTCAATAAAACTAGATCACTTAATTTATTTTTAATTATGTTATTTAATTATACAACTTCAACCAGATCTACAACCAAACTTTTAAAGCACTTCACAACATATACTATTTGAAAGGATGAGATCTTGTAAGTCATTCTCTGTAATCTTTTAAAGTAATTCCTTCCTTTTAAGAAAAATGTACTTTTTATCTAGTAAAATTATTCCTGGGGCAACAAGGTGATGCAGTGGATAGAGTGTTGGACCTGATTCAGGAAGATGAATCTTTCAGGACAAATTTGGCCTCAGACTCTTGCTAGCAGGGTAACTCTGGGCAAATTGCTTAACTCTGTTGACCTCAGTTTCCCCATATGTAAATTATCAAGAGAAGAAATTGGCAAACCACTACAGTATCTCTGCCAAGAAAATCTCAAATGCAGTCATGAAAAGTTGAACATGACTGAAGACTGTACAACAACAAATTGCTCCTGATTCTTGTTTCCTCTTGTTTACTTCATTGGAAACATTTGGTCATCCTCTTCTATGATCCATTTAGAGAATCAAGAAAACAACAAAATAATATATATTAACTCACAACCTCCTATTCTTTAGGCAACTGAGTCCAGTTTTCAAACCCAACCTTTCAATGCATCTCTGTATTTCACTCTTGGTTGTGGAATACATTGTAATCAAAGTTTGTAATGTTATATAACGCATGTATTAAAGTGAAGCAGCCAGGTGGCTCAGTGGATAGAGAGCCAGGCCTCAAGGTGGAAAACCCTAGGTTCAGATCTGATCTCAGTTACTTCCTTATGTATGTGTGACTCTGGGCAAGTCACTTAACCCCAATTGCCCAGCCCTTACCAAAGCTCTTTTGCCTTGGAACCAATACTCAATAATGGTTCTAAGACAGAAAGTAAGGGTATTTTTTAAAAGCATCAAAGTTTCTACATTTTGTACTTCTATTGATATATTCTAATAGTGTCTTTCCTGCTTTTATAGCAGGAAAGACTGCTGAGAACCACTCTTAGAAGTTTAAATTTTTATAATTTTTATGATAATTTTTACTCTGATTTGAGAGCAGGGCAGATTAATATTTGTCTTTCAAAGTTAAGAGACCTACCATTTTAGATTCTAGGCTTAGGATACTACTTTAACTTCTTTTGAATGTATAAGGATAGTCTTAATCATCTTTAACTATAAAAAAAGTAAAATATAAATTTCTATTCAGAACTAAAGCAAATACTTCAGTATCACAAACACAATATTAAACTTAAAGAAATATATTGATAATTTGGAGTGAGCACTTATTTGCACAATTACAACCTTAACTTTTAAAACTACTTCTGAATATTGCTGACATATTATTAACTTATTACACAACTAATTACTTGTAACTATTAATTCTCATCTTTTAGTCAGTTTTTTCACCATAGATGTGATACCTTTACCTTAGATTTCTTGAACTTCATTCTTTATTTTTGATTTAATGTTTCAAGTAATGACATTTTAGGGCCACGGTAAGTCAAATGTAAATAGTAAAAATACAAAAAGGCACACAATGACAGTCGGAAAGAATGCTGAGAACCACTCTTATTAGTTCTTGAACTTTTTATAATTTAACTCTTGGTACTATCAATATTTCACCTTCATCCAATGCCTATACAATTACACTTATTTTCTCCACAAAAGATAATAAATTATATCTAATTCCAAATGATATTTTCACTATAAATAAAATTAGACTAAATGAAGAAGACTTTACGGTCATATAATTGATAGTTGTAGAAAATATAAAATCTAATTTTATTCTCTAAGTCAAATGGAAAACATTTATTAACTCAGTAAAAAATAAAACCTTTAAGGTTCTTTACAGATAAGTAATTTTCCAAACTTAAATCAAAACCATATACAAGATTCTTTGACAGATGAGACTAGAGAGATAATATAAGACATCAAGGGAAATATTAAACAGAGAAATATGTTTTCAACAAAGATATCAGCCAAGTCCTGGAAAATGTTCTGCATCAAATCTTAAGAAAACAAATATTCCCTACAAATAGTAAAGTTCTACATATGCTTCTATAGTGAGACAGAAAATTAATTGAATCAAGTGCTAGAAAACAACCAAGCCCTCTTGGTGAAAAGCATGGCAATCTGAAAGAAACTAAGAGAAAGAAATGAAAAATCAAGTGAATGAAAAATATATTTTGCCTAACATGTCAAGAAGCTGGACAAGGAGCTTAAGTTAGCAAACTGGTATATGTAAGTGTGAAGATGGAATTAACTCTCCCCTGCCCACTTATAGATTTAATTACCAGAAGCATATACACCCCCACATTTCATTAAGTGAAGGGAGGTTGCAACCCACGTGCTAAAGTGGGTGACGACTCAGAAATGACTGACTGCTCCATGGGCTGTCCTAAGAAAATTCTAAAATTGTGACTGGTTCCCATAAAGTGGAAGAAAGGCACAGGAAGTGACACAAAGAAGGGTCTTTAAAAGTAGTTGTGACTTCCTGTGACCAGCTTTTTCTCCTTCAAACTTGGCCTTGGAGGAGCTCTAGCTTAGGACCTCAGTCTGCTTCTGGTAAGACTGCTATTGGATCTTCTCTTTGGACTACTTCATGGGTGAGTGAAAGGGCTGACTCCTTTCCTGGCTCCTTGAGGGACTAGCTTCCAAAGAGACCCCCTGTCTTGGAGGAGGCATTATGGCTGGAACCCTTGCTTTATTCACCACTAGAACCTCCGACTTATGGTTCTCTGGGGGAGGATTAATGAGTCCTGCCTGATTCGAACCAGGTCAGAGTAATTATCTAGTGTGATGGGATAGATACCTTCTCTACCCTCTCTCTCATTTCTCTACTTCTATTCTTTACCTCTATTTTGTAAATAAAACTACTATAAAGTCATTTTGACCTGAGATATATTAATTTCGATGACCACTGTGATAAAGGATGAAAAGGTATGCAATTTGCAAAACTGTGCAAAAACTGAAAAATGCAAACCTAGGTATGCTTGACAGTGGAATGTGACCAAGGGTCACATGGGAGCCTGAGCTTCAGGATCTGGGAAGATTCCATTTTGGCCCAACTGACTTTCTTCTGGTCTCCTGAGGAAGTTGAGAGGAAGGCATGAAGAGGATTTCCCTGTGTTCAAACTGAGTTCCTGTATCTGGCTGCTGGCAGCATTAGTCCTACTTGGACATCAGGACTTGCTTGGACATCTAACAACAGATCCTGACTCTAACTGTTTTTGGACTCATGCTGTGTGAGATTTGGGTATTTGGTTAATTTTTTTAGTTTAGTGACCTAGTTAATATAGTTTAGTTAGTTTTTAAATAAGAATAAGCATAAGCAAATCCCTAAGTCTTTATTCCTTTCCCTTCCTAAACAATAAAGCAGATTTTTATATTTTTTTCTCTTGTGTTTCCTTTACCCAAAATTCCTACCTTAACACCACATTTCTCTTATATTTAGTCCAACCTTAATTTTTAACTCTTACATAAGTAAGCTGCAACACATTACCATTGAATATTTGCATGAGAAGTGGCATAAAAGACATTATTTAGGACATGCAAAAACAAGGTGGGCTGATCATATAAAAGGAATGACAATAGTTACATTGCTAATCCTCCAAATGTTAAAAGAATAAGAGAAAGACTTCCAGAAAGTATTCTACTAATGAAACTAGGGATCCTTCCAAGTTCAACATAAGGTGCTTAGTGCCCACAGAATCAAAATTTAATGGCCTTCTAAAAACTCTCTAACACCACAGACAACCTCTGATTGTAAAACCAGAGAATATTTCAAAATATAATACTTTCTTTAAAAAAATTTATAATAACAAAAAATAGTAAGGCAACTTTTTAACAAGGAAGAAAGAAAGTCAACCTCTATGAAGGCTATACAAAAAAAGAAATGTCATAAAAATGTTTTTCTTCATGTTACAAACATTACCATTGTGAAGAGTGAATCAAACTTTCTTTGTCTATCAATCAGCAATTTTTAAGTTAACCAAAAACTTAAACATCTCTACTTAACACTAAGTAAGAGAGTTTTCAAGTTACTTACTAGAGTGGGTGACAACTTCAGAGGCCACTGACCAACCCCTGGGCAGTGCTAAGCAAGTTGAAAGACTCAAATTGATTCCCATAAAGCAGAGGAAGGGACAGGAAGGGACATGGAAAAAGGACTATAAAAAGTCCTGAACTTCCTGTCTAAGGAACTTTTCCTGGTGACTTGGCTTTTGGAAGTGGTTTTGGACTTGACCTTCCACTTGGACTCTGACTTTGGCTCTTGGACTGCTTTTTGTAGGGCTGCTCCTGGATCTTCTCCTTTGGACTTCGTCTTGGGTGAGGAAGTAGCTGGCCTTCCTTTCCTGGCTTCTGGAGAGATTAGTTCTGGAGAGGCCTTCCTTTCCTGGAAAAGACTGTATTGGTGGAACCCTTGCATAAGAAACAACTAGGTCCTTTGGCTGAGGGTTACTGAGCCCTACCAGAGCTGAACCGGATACTGGAGCAACATTTAGTGTGATAGGCTGGACATTTTCTCTACCCTTTTCTTACATTTCTCTACTTTCACTCTTTCTACCTCTTTGTAAATAAAAGCTACTAAAGGTCATTTTGACTTGAATCATAATATTTTAAATCAGCAACCACAATATTACTTTAGAACATTTGTATTTAACAAAAAAACCCTAAACTTAATTTCTTATACCACCTAAAAAAAGACAAATGCAGTATTTCCAGTTTTTGGAGGTTACTTCAATATAGGCATTTTGTATTCTGATTTAACATGGCTTTGGGGTCCAAAATTACTTTTAATTATAGGCAGCTGATTTGAATAACTTTTCTTAATCGTATATAAAATGTGAATTAATATACTAGTTATTATGTATGCCCATGTTGAATCCTATTATAAGATCTGTAAGATAGTCAACTGTTTTCATTGTAATATTTTTATATTGAATAAAGTGCTCTAAATCAGATTTCCAATTTGTGAGGAGAAACAAAGCAGAACTGACAAGAACTTTATCTGAATTATAGAAGTTTTAAAAGTATTTGGGTCATAGTAAGAAAAGAAAAAGGAAGTCTCATTCCTACTCCTGAATACACACATAATATTATTTTAATGAATGATTTAGAACTGTTGGTGAACTTTTTCCCTAACTTGATTAAATTACACAAAGCAGGAGGTTGAAAAGGATTTCTGGGAAATTTTCTATACAATTAAAGATCTATAAAGAGAATAAGTCTCAGACTCAATTCAGCTATAATGCAATCTTATTCTCATTTTTCAAGAAAATAGTAAATAAGATTTATAAACAAAGGTGATACTTTTTTCCTATTTAAATGAAATATTTCAATAAATAAGGCATAATATTCCCAGATCATTGCTATAATTGCTATAATAATAAACTGCATTGCTATAATAATAAACTTGAAGAGTAAAGTTTAATGCACAGATCTTTTCAATATGACACTATAGGATTTAAGTGTATTTAGCAGAAACATTAAGACAGTACTAGATAAATCCACTGCATCACAGAATATCACATACCTCCTTTTGGTTATATTTAATAGCAAGTTTTAGACGACTTAAATTCATTCTTTCTTCCAGCAATCCCCGTTTATCCAAAGGTTCATCACTAGATGTATGGTTTAGGATGACTTCCAGCTCACGTGAATTCCGTGCCTGTGCAAGCAAATCTTTGGCAAACATTTTACATTGCTGAGCTAATTCTTCATAATCATTCCTACAAAATACAATAGTTTGCATAAGAATAACTACCTTAAAATGATTATTACCTTCAAATATACCTTAAACTTAAAATAGAACCATAATCCTCATTATTCTTTAGGTCAAATATGCTGCATTATACTGTGCTAAAGAAGATATTGGGAAATATCTTCAACATATTATTTTTTCACACTAATTAGCTACACAAAAGTTAAGTTAGTTGAAGACTGTGGCAGTCAAACAACTATATTGAAGCATTGCTTTTATGAAGCATTAGAAAAACCATTTTTCATATTCATAGACCATTTTGCACATCTTCCCCATTTATTATCAACTTGTAAAAAACTCAGACCAACAAGGTGACCAATAGTGAGGTTTTAATTCAGGGCTGAGAAACTGAAATTTGGGACAACACACTGTCTTACTCAGACAAGGATGTTCAGGGAAGGAAGGGACAAAGGGGATTCTTATAGGATTCAGTCATGGGAAACAGGAAGGAAGTGAGGCTGGGGTACACAGAATAGTCAAACTGTAAGAGGGAGTGTTGCAGAGGTGTTCTTGCAATTATCTCTGTCCAGGAACAAGGGTATTTAGAAACTGCTATGGTATGCAGAAGTCTTCTTGGAATCAGTTAGAAACTTCTGGTCAGAGCTGATATTGTCAAGGATTGACCTTGGGATAGGGTCGGGACACAGTTAGAAGACTGCTTGTCAGGACAAGGTAGGGGCCCAGATATTCCAAGGGGATGACATTACATGATTGATTTTCCTAGTAAGCTTGTTAAATTCATGTGGCACAGGATTTATTCTAATACCTAAATATTAATGGTCCAAGAAGTTGAAATATGTAAAAGGCCCATCACTTTGCTCATCTATATTTATTGTTAATTTTAAAATTATCTAAAATAATCATTTAATAATACAAAATGATTTTTAAAAATAATCTTATACTAGTCCTTTTTTTACACAAGATGTATTCATCTTCATGCTCTCTGGTGTAGTGGACAGAATTCTGGCTGTAGAATAAGAGAACTAGGCTCAAATTCTTCCTCTGATACTGAATATTTCTGTAACCTTGGAGAAGTCAATTAACTTGTCTGTAGCTCATTTTCTTCACCTATAAATTTAGACTGTTAGGCCAGAAGAATAATACTAAATATTAAAACATTGTACTTAGTATTTAACTAGACATTTCCAGTTAATTTACTTAATATTTACGTTGTTTCTAAAGTTTTTAAATAATATTTTAAAGTGATCATTTGGGGGGAAAACAACTTAGCAATAAGTCTAGTAAAATATCCATCCTCATATTCCCATTAATTTAGTCTTAAGACTTATTTAGGCAAAATTTATAGAATAAGTATAGTGCCATGTATATTGTAAACATTCAATAAGTGTGTACTGTAAAAAAATAGATATATAAAATATGTACTTCCAGTAAATGCATTGTAAAAATCCTTAGTTTGATTCAATTTATGTTTACTTCTTAGAACAAATTTCACAAGTAACTTTGTGAATACAATAAAATTAATTTGAATTCTTTAAAATATTAAGAATGGGGCTTAAAAAGAAATATCAGTCCAAGAACTGAAATCAAAGTTAATGTTCAATCATTTTTCATTCATGTGTGACTTGTCATAAACCTTTTGGGGTTTTCTTGGCAAAGATACTAGAATGGTAGGTATTACATTCTATTTCCTCTTAATTCATTTTACCAATGAGGAAACTGAGGCAAGCAGGGTTAAATGACTTGCCTAGCCTCACACAGCTAGTAAGTGTCTGAGGTCAGCTTTGAACTTAGGAAGATGAGTCTTCCTGACTCTTGGCCTGGCATCTGGCAAACTTCATATTATCATTTTTCTTCCTCCACTTAGTCTACTATTTTTAGCCAAACACAAAAGTCACCTCTAGTTAAGGGTTTTGTTTTTGTTTTTGTTTTTTTGTAACATGAGGGGAAAAGAAGAAGAGGAAGGGGCAGAAAGGCCTTCAAAAGTCTTGTGCTCTCTAGGAACTAAGCCTCAAAAACCATGGAGAAACTTTCTTTTCTTTACAAGCTATCAGTTTTTCCTGTTACTATTAATTTGAACACTAAAAAAAAACAAGAGAGATATAGACTTTAGGCACAAGCAATATAGCATATATGCTCAGGAGACTTAACATTCCTCTGGGGATAATCAGGATTATTAACAGGTCCAGCAGAAAGCCAAACCAGCTGAAAGGGAAGGGGAGAAGTGTAGCTAGCAGAGGGAAAAGAGATTTGGTCCCTATATATTGTCAAGTCTGGGCATCAAAAAAGTGATAAGGTTAAATTAGATAAAAGCCAGATATTCACTAAGATAATAGAAAAGAGACCAGACAGAAACATGGGACCCAACACTGGGAGTATGAAATGCAAAATTCAAAGAAATGCAAATGCAAAGAAAGGAGAATGTTTGGGATAGCAGGAAAGGGATCTGCATAGCATTGTCTTCTACACAGAAACTAAGTGTGTGGACTCTCCAAGCCCCTTTTTCCCTCAGCTGAAGCAAGACCTCAAATCAGAATATAAAATGAAATTACCGCAAGGGTTTATGCAGATTAATACTACAGTTGATATTCATTTGGTGCTCTCTCCCTCCCTTCCTCTCTCTTGCTCTCTCTCATAAAACTCTTACCCCTCCCCCTTCTTAAAGTTAATACTCTTTATTGGTTCTAAGGCAAAAGAGCACTAAAGGCTAACTGGGGCTAAGTGACTTCCCCAGGGTCAAACAGTTAGGAAATGTCTCAAGCCAGATTTAGACCCATGTCCTCCCCTCTCCAGGCCTGGCTCTCTATCCCCTGAGACACCTAGCTGCCCATAGTTGACTTTCTTCTTAAGAACATATAAATTGAAGAGCTAGGTAGCACAAGTAGTCATATATATTCATGTTTGCCAAAAGTATGTTTGATCACAAAGTAGTCAGACATACATATATGTATGTCTGTGTGTGTGTGTGTGTGTGTGTGTGTGTGTGTGTGTGTGTGTGTGTGCTGGTGTATATATTTAAATCCACAATACACACCTAGGTAAAAAAAGGTTCAAGTTAGAATATCAGAATCTAGAGTACCATATTCTAAATCTAGTCTAGCATGACAGATTCTAAAGGAATCATTACTATATTCCATTATATCTATCATAAGTCATTTAATTACTTAAGGATCATTTTAGGGATTACAGAGTATTACTGTAGAAACAGCACTGGAGCAGGGGTCAGGAGACCTCACTTTTATCCATTAACTGTCTAGGAAATCACTTACTTACTCTACTTTGCCCCAGGCTTAAATGATCTCAATGGTTCTTTTCTGCTCCAAGTCTATGATTCATATACAGTCTTTAAAAGGATCCATATGATGAAAATAATCAAGTTACCACAATAGTTGTTTGTATTCCCCCCAAATATTCTTTGTTCATTATTAATAATACTATGAAAAATGTAAGTTGATACAAGTTGTCATTTTTGTCAATGTTTCCTTAGGTTTATCAAGATTTTTTAAAACAGCAATAAATCCAAAATAATACAAAATTCAAGAATAAATATTCATTGTGGAGGTACTGATTTATTTATCCTTAAAAAGTATTTATTGTCACATTAGGAAAGATGTTAAACAATTAAAAGTTTTATTTTGATGTTACCTGAATTCCACCTCCACAAGACTGAGCTCTTTTAAGTCTGCACTAAGCTCAAATGCTCTTAGAATTGGGTCTTCTTCAGTTAACATGATTAGGGCTGGACTGGCTAGGCAACGATAGATATCAAGTCGAAACCTGTGGTAAAAACAAAAAAGAAAGTTTTTTTTTAATTGTAAAGTAACTTCTTATTATAAATATGTCTGATTTTTCAAAAAAAAAATTGCCCTTAAGATGATGAAGCACTTCCTTTTTTTAAGGCAGTTTAATATATTGCTTCAAGGAAGTCAAGGAACAAAAATGTTGGTATTCAAGCCTTATTTTCCACTTAGGTTCAGAACCTTGTTTTATGGAATCAAGTCTGATTTCAAAGATATTTATATCCCTTATCAAAAATGTATCATATCATCTAAAGGCTCACTTAAAATAGAACTATTATCAGTTACTTTTTCTATATCCTATATAAATTAAAAAGGTTAAATGAGATAATTTATTTATCATACTTATAGTGAAATGGCTATGGCATACTAGGTAGAGAGTGGGTCTTAGAGCCAAGAAGACCTGGTTCAAGTCCTGCCTCTGACATACACTGGCCGTGTATCCCAGAAAACTCTTTAATGTCTCTGTGCTCTAGATAACTCTCTAAGATTATGTTCTAAAGAAGGTGTCAGTCTACATTGATAAAGACAGTTTCCTCAAACAGAAGCTCACTATGTCAATGAAAGCTTGGAACTGTTTTCTTATCCATTATTTCTAGTTCAAGTTGGAATAAAAGTTCCAATCTTGAAAATCCAAACAGCAACTTATAGAATATCTTGACAGAAAAATATTCATTTGTAGATTAAATGAAACTATTGCTATAATTTTCTACCAGCATGTCCGATAAAATTTATACAAATTATCAATTTTGGAAAAAATCTGGAATAGAAAATAAAATATTTAAAAAGTCAGTTATAAGGCTAGCCTGAATAAATATCATAAAAATTAGTAAAGTATTAAGTCCTTTCCAACTCCAAATCTGACATGATCCTAAGCTTCTCTTCCAAGTAATTGTTTTTTTAAAATCTCCAAAGCACATGCATCATAAGACATAACATCTTTCATATTTGTATAAAATGTGAAGCATCAAACATTAACTTTTTTATCAGTCATTTACCTAAAAGATGACTTAAGAACTGAAAATACAGGATATGATAACAATACATATGTGGAGGAAAAGACACAAAACATTCACATGGCAAGTATAAGTAGTTCTTTTTTCTGGAAAATTAACAGAAAAAAGTAAAATGTACAATACATAGGTCTGTAAAGAAGGGTTTGTTGTTTAAGTCATTTCATTCATGGCTGATTATTTGTGATCCCATTTGGAAATTTCTTGGCAAGGATATTGTAGTGGTTTGCTATATTCTTCTCCCACTCATTTTATAGATGAGGAAACCAAGGCAATCAAGGTTAAGTGACTTGCCCATGGTCACATGCCCAAGTGTCTGAAACTACATTTGAACTCAGAAAGATGAGTCTTCCTGACTCCAGACCCAGCACTATATCCACTGGGATACCTAGCTGCCCTGACAGAAGGGTGCATTATCATAAATGATTAATCATCTTTGTACTACAAGTAAATCTTGCTGGTCTTCCCAAGCATTTGCAGAAATAGCAAAAGTTTCCTCGCTAAACATTTTACATTTTATGACCCATGGCCCTGCTGTCCTAAAAGGTAAGGAAAGCAGAACTTTTCCTGTTCTAATGACTATATCCTGGAACTATATTCTCTAGGGAATCTCACTGTTAAATTAATCAACCCTCCTTCTCTCATATCACCAAAGATAATGATAACTTTGAGAGACTGAGATGAGGCAACTCCTCAGAACCTCCCTTCCCAAAAATGTTGGCCCTTTCTTCCATTAATAGGACTCCACTTACTATTTATTCAATCAATCAACAAGAATATGAAGAGCTTACACTGTGCTACATGCTGGAGACAAAGACAAAAACCAAATAATCTCTGCCCTCAAAGAGCTTACTTCCTATTGGAGGAGACAAAACAATATGAACACGTGTCAGTGTATATAAACAAGTATATCCAAAATGTACATGAAGAAAATACAAAGCCATTTTCAGAGAAGCAGTGCTGACAGTGGAAGATCAGAGGAGGCTTCCAATAGAAGACCAAGTGTTCACCATATGTTGAAGGTAGCTGCCTATATAGAGGTCCAGCAATGGTGAGTGAAGAACAGCACCAAGGCCAATTTGGCTGGACCAAGTGTGAAAGGGAATACATCCTGTCCTATTTGCCTCTGTTTTACAAATGAGCTTGTATACCAACTCATGCTGTTCCTTGCTGTCCACTTGGCAAGATCAAGTGTTTTTGGCTGAGACACTTCCTTAGCACTCTTTCTCTTTACTATGCAACCCTTCTACATTAAATTTCTCTATGTTTTAATATTTAATTTTATATATAAATTATATATGTATATAATGTAAATAATGTAAATAAATATGTAAATAATATATGTATATAATTTATATATAAAATTAATGTTTAATAGTTAACATCTTCATTTTTATCTGTTTCCCAGTTTTTGGAAGTGACATCAAATAGGCTTGGATTAGAGCTTATATAATTATCTATAGTGCACTAGTTGTACTTTGACTCTCACACACATCATGGTGGGGAAATCAGAATAAGCCTGGCTCTGTATTGCCTTTTCCAGATTCTCCCTCTTCCATTGTAAGTCAGTAACCTCTCCTCCTTTGAGATTCATTCAACCATATTTATTACCCAATCAAGATTCTAATAGCTGTTATCTTCAGGGCAAGTACCCTGGCTTATCTTATTTCTTCTATAACTCCTGCCCTCATATTAAGGAGTTCCAACATATATCCTGATGTACTCTCAAACATCCTAACTTTCCCATTCCTCAATTTACTTGTTTCTTATGATCTACTTTTCTATTCTACCTCAGTTACAAATAGAAAGATGGTCATACTCTTGATCTTACCATGGTCCACAAGAATTACACTTCCATCTTCATGAAATTCCATTATCTGATCATCATCTTTTATCTTTCCATTTTTTCCTCTGCATTATTGCCTTTAACCTTGTTCTTCACACTCACTATGACCTCCAAATCCTCCATCCCTCAGTTCTTTCCCAGGCAATGATCCCCATACTGTCCACACATTTATGTGCCCATTCTGACCTTCTGGTGATCCAATTCAACTTTAAATTGTCCTTTACTTCTTAATCCTATCATCAATATTGCCTTGCCAAGCCCCAGCCTTGGATTACTCCAATCATCCACTTTGCCCCAATTCATAAGCTAGAGAAGCTAGCTTTGTTCACTGAACAAAGCTAGAGAAAATCATGAAACATGCCACTTAGTTCCACACAGTGAACTCACACATACACAGTATGCATTTAGTAACTATTTATTGATGGATTGATGTTGCATAATTTCAACTGGGTCCTTCATACAGCAAGGCAAAGAATTTACTATTGCACTTACCTTGGTAGCTTTTCCAAATTTTCAGCTCTTTTCAAATTTTTCATGGCTCTCCCTTCCTCCATTCTTTTACATGAGAGCTTTACCTCATATTTCACTAAAACAGTTGAGGTCATTCTACCTCATATTACAACATTCAGGTATCTTCCCACACCATCTCCTCCTTCCCCTCTGTTTCACATAAAGAAGTGGTCCTTTTTGCCAAAGGAAAATCTCTCTACATACACAAATGATTCTCATGCTGTCCTGTCTTCTGCAGCTGACTGTCTCTCTCTATCATTCCTGCTCTCTCACTAGTCTTCACTCTCTCCATCTACTGTCTTCTTCCTTGTTACCTATAAATATGCCCATATCTTTCTCATCCTCAAAAATTCCTGCTCTAATCTATCCATCCCTACTAATTATTTCCATATCTCACCACCCTAACCACCCTTTTTTAGCTAAACTCCTTGAGAAAAACCATATTGCCTTGGAAATGTCTACTTCTTTTCTTCTTACCAATCTGCAAACTGACTTCCAACCTCATTATTCAACTGAAACTGTTCTCACCAAAGTTAGAAGTGATCTTCCAAATCTAATGGCCTTTTCTCAGTCCTCATTTTTCTTGACCTCTCTAAAGCTTTAAACACTGTTGTTTAATACTGTTTGGGTAGTGCCATAGTGCACAAAGCTTGAGTTTAGAACATATGAGTTCAAATATAACCTCAGAGACTTACTAGATGTGTGGCACTGATCAAGTCACTTAGCATCTTAGCCTCAGTTTCCTCACCTAAAATGGGGAAAATAATAGCACCTACCTCTCAGGGTTGTTGCAAGTATCAAATGAAATAATAACTGATTTGTGCTTTCCAAGGTGCTTGAAACATATTAAATGTTAGCTATTATTTGATCACTTGATCAAGTATCTCCTTGATACTTTTTTCTCTAAAAATTCATAATACTACTTTCTTCTGGTTCTACTCCTACTTGTCTTCAATTTCCTTTGCTGGATCTTCATCTGGGAAATGACTGCTAACTATGGGGATCTCTCAAAGTTCTGGCTAGGCCCCTCTTCTCTTTTCCCTCTATAATATTAACTTGCTTATCTCATCAGTTCCCGTGAATTAAATTATTATCTCTACTTAAAGGATTCTTGGATCTATTTATACATCGTTAACCTCTTTATTGACCTCCATTCTCCCATTTCCAATTGCCTATTTAACATCTTTTGAACTAGTTATCTAATTGACACCTATAAATGCTAGATGTTGATATTATTGTTGTTGTTACAATTATCTCAAATTCCATATTTCTAAAATGGAACTCATACTCCTTACCTATCTCTCTTAAATTTTTCCCCTTTCCTAATATCTACCGTCCTCCCATGCACTCAGACTTTCAACCTAAGTGTTATCCTTGACTCCTCGTTCTATCTCATATCCCCATATCCAGTCAGTTTCCAAGTTCTGTCAGTTCTACCTTCCAAACACCTTACATTCCTTGCTACTCCACACTGCTGCCACTCTAGGGCTAGTCTTCAGCATCTCACACCTGTATTACTGCAATAACCTTCTGGTTGGTCTCCCTGCCTCAAGCCTCTCTCCATTCCAGTCCATTCTCCACTCAGCTTTCAAAGTGACCTTCCTATAAAACACACAAACCAAAATTATTGCATAAACACCAAAAGTTCCCTACTACCTCTGGCTTGGATTTTAAAGCCCTGCCTAATCTGGCCTCTTTCCCCACTTTTCCAATCCTTATACTTTACTCCTTCCCACATACTCTATAATTCCTTGCTCTTCCTCTATATCCTAACTCCAATCATTTTCACTGCCTGTCTCTCATGCCTGGATTCCCTGATTACCTTCATGTCTCAGCTAAAATCCCATCTTCTACAAGAAGTCTTCCCCATCCTTTTTAATTTTCTAGCATCTCCCCTCAGATATTACTTCCATTTTATCCTCTCTACATAGTCTTGCATCCAATTGTTGGCTTGGTTTCTCTACTATTAGAAGGTGACCTCACTAAGGGCAGGGGTCATGTTTTGATCATTCTTTGTATTCCTAGCACATAGGAAACACTTAATAAATGCTAGTTCCCTGATATCTAGTTTACTCTCATCTTCATTTTCTCCTCTAATTGGATATTTCCTTGTCCTTTGCTTGGAACAATTGATGATCTGACTACACACAGCTGATTAGGAAACTATATTTGAAACCAATAAATACAATTTCATTTCTAAGAGTCATTAGATGTGCATTGTGCTGAATGTCGTACAATCCTTTTCTTAATTAAAGTGCTCATGATGTAAAAATATGATACTTCTAAGTAGTCTACAGGCTCTTAACCAAATTCATATCTTGATCTCAATTCACCACATTTTCCAACATAGCATTTTCTGTTCTTCTTGTATCTGTTTTTGCACTCAAATTTTTGAATATAAAAATAAATGATTTGGAGAAATGTTTGGAGCCTCTTGACAAGTTCTTCACTGTATCTCTCCATTCTTCCAGAAGGATATTGGTGCATAACCAGCAATTACTCTCTTAGAGATATGTTTCCTTCTGTTTATTGTGATGATGGAAATGTAAGATAACCAAGTGCGCCACAAAATTAGGTTACCTTACCTTTGAATGCATGACAAAACTCCATCAACTCCTTTATCCATCTCTCCAGAGAGAACCTATGAGTTATTTTTCCATTTATCTGTGACTGAAATAAAACACTTAAACTTTCCCCATCCTGAAAAAAAAACCTTCCCTAGATCCACATCCCCTCAAGTTTATTTCTCATCTCTTTCAATTGCTTCCTTTCTTCTCTAAAATCTACCCACTCCTTTTCTTGTTTGCTTCCAAGCTCACCATTCAAACAAAACTGTCTTCTCCAAAGTTACCAAACCTCTTTTTATTGTCAAATTTAGTGGAATTTTTCTCCATCCTCATTCTTCCCAACTTCTCTTTAGCATTTAACAATATTGACTATACTTGTCTCTGAGATACTCCTCTCTCTGGATTTTTGTGACAATACTCTCTCTTGTTTCTCCTCATGTCTGTCTGTACATTCCTTCTTTTTATCATTTTTGTCACTCCCTGACAGTATTCCCCAAAGACTCTATTCTGGGCCCTTTCCTATTTTTTCTCTGTAATTTATCACATATTTGCCACTGGGTTTAATGATCATCTCTATCCCAATAACTATGAAACTCATATATCTCTCCTTAGTCTCTCTCCAGAACTCCAGTTAAGCCTCTCCAAAAGATGTTCCATAGATTACAAATTCAATATATTCAATGCTAAACTCATCTTTCCTCAAAAATCTATTATTTTCTAAACTTCCTATTCTGAGCTCCTACTCTGAACTTTCCTATTTCTATCAAAGGCATTCTTTTCCACATCATTATAAAATACTGACCTTCTCACAATGCACTGTCAAACCAAATGGACCTTTTTCCTATATTTTACACATGACACTGCATCTCCTAGCTCCACCCTTTTGCACTGTGTCCTCTCTCCCTGGAAAGTACTACATATTCACTTCTGCCTTTTAAAATACTTTGTTTCTTTCAAAACTCTTCTTAAGCTCTACTTTCTACTTGAAGCCTTCTCTGTCCTATTCAGTTACCAGTGCCCTACTCCACAAAAAATATTTACCCTGCATTTATCTTGCAGATAGAATAAATATTCCATGAGAGCAAGAAAGTTTTCATTTTTGACTTCGTAACCCCAGTCTAGCAGTACCCAGTACATGATAAGAACTTTATGGATGCTTGCTGACATATTCATTCACTTAATGTGAAACTATTATCATGGAGAAACAGCACTTTCAGAATACTAATAACTAAAATCTAAATCTAAGAAATATGAAATTATTAGCTCTCTACCTCCTTTTCTGCCACTAGCTCCTCATGGAAAGAAAAGGAGCTGCATAAAATAACTTTTCCAATAAAGCACGAAGAATAACAAAAACAATTAAATACCTGATTTACCAATGCATGGTACTATGGTAAAGCTATAAATTACCTCATTAGTTAATGAGCACCTTAATTTTCTGACCTGGAATGTCTTAGACTGTCCTTCTTGTTTTTTGCAGAGCACAGTGTACATTCACAACCCACTGCATGAGGTTTGGGTAGAGATACATCCTGTTTTAAAAGCATTGTAAGAATTTCATAGTTGTTACGATGAGCAGCTAAAATGACTGGAGCAACATCCATTGTTGTTGAATACTCAGGGTTCTGAATTCGCTCCATTAGTTTCTGAAAGATATTTATATCAATGTTCAGAGGTTATAACTTGCATCTTACAGAAGAAGATTTTCCGAGAGACTCAAGTGAGAAATATCTAGAGATGAAGAAAAAAATCTAAAAACCTAAAGGATATAATAAAGATTGTGAAATATATTATCAACACCTCTTGGAATCACATCATTTTTATCAAACTCACAGTTGGTTGCTAGTTATATGATAAACTGAAGCCAAAATCTTAACTTTAACCTGAATGAATTACAATCATGCCAACAAGAAATTTCAAAATAGCAGACTTTCATATTTAGGTTTTTAAAGGCAAAAAAGAAAATTTCCCCAAAAGTATAGTATAACAATGTTTTTATTACTTTCCATGATTTCATGGGAAAATATATTATAAGGCAGAATCCTAATATAATAAAAACATATTCACTGAATTGTAAATCTAAGAGCTAAAAGAACTCATGACAACCAAATCAATCATTTAGGATTCAAATTCTTCATCTATAAAATGAGGGAATTGGACTGGATAGCCTTTAGCATAATTTTAGAATCTTGCATGATGATTTTTACTTGTGAAACAGGTTTATTAGCATATATGCTAGTACTATAATACATGTGTGTATTTATATATGTGTGTGTGGGTGTATAAAATGTTTAAGTACCATATTAGCATGTATAGTAGTAGTATTCTGCATTTTTCATGAAATAATGTTAAGTAGTTCCCACATAATATTGTTCTGGCCAACATTATTTTTAATGTTCTTATTAATACATTATAACCAAACCCCACAATAATGTTCTCCTGTCACTCATTTAAAACAACATTATTCTGAACAAACCATCATCCATAACACCTCTTTTTGCTTGCTTTAAAAAAAAATAAATTAACATTAGGTAAAGTATACTCATATTAAAAATTCCTTTTTACAAATTCTTATTTCCTTGGGAAATGCTCAATGACAAAGATTCTTCTTACAATTTTAGTGATGTCAAAACAAACTTAGAAAAAATAAATTTCATTAACAAATGAAATAACAAAATCGTGTAACATAAATGGATGGAAAAAAGTGGGATGTTTCTCCAAATTTCTACTTTAATTCCAGATATGGTGGTATAACAGAACCCAAAACGGGGGTGGGGAACAGATGGGGGGATATTTAGCACAACTTTCAGTTCACAGTTCTCTACATATTCCCTGTAGTCATCATTTTGCTATTTTCCTGTCATGGTTACACAAAAGCATGAATGCTAGTAGTATAAAGGTGCCTGGTGATGACAAGAGGAAGTAAAGATTAGCAGCCAATAGGAATAAGAGAGTTTACCAAACAATGTACATTTTCATGGCAATGGCGAAAATCTGACAAATATTTAATTCTTCCCTTGGGGACTTTTCTATTCCATGATTTTAATGTAGCACGTCACAAAGCAATAGTTCCTATCTGGTTTTAGAAATATTCTGTAAAACTGAACTGGAGAGTACTTTCACAAAAACATCCACCTATTTAAAAGCATACGTTTCTTACTTCATACTTTAAACTATGAACTATGTTTAACTAGCATCTGTATTTGAAGGCCACTGATAAAAAAACACTTTACTAGAAAAATGGAAAATAAACTTGTTTCACTGAACTTAAAAAAGAACGTATACAAAAATAGCAGTCATTTCCTTTCTAGGAGAATCAGAGGCTAGTGGATAAACAAACAAAAGGACAAAATATCTGTACTAATTCTTAATTTTCCATACACTAGCAGATTAAGGATTTGAATACATTATGTTTAAAATGCAATCTCTCATCAGTATTTTTTCCTTTTACTAAATATTACCTATTAACCAAAGTTGAAAAAGAATTTTCAACTATAAGCTACTTATTGAAAGCTTTAATCATCAAGCACAGATTTTTGTATCCCTAGTCTTATTCAACTTTTTAACCTTATTTGACATCATCTACAGATCTTTAAAATCTATACTCTTCATAGAATATACAGAACTTAAGCTGGGTCTTGAAAGATGAATAGTAATGGAAGCAGGGCATTGCAGGACATGTTAAGAGGAGATAGGATGGTGGACTTTGAACACCTGAAGGACTGTCATGTGAAAGACAGAACAGATTTCTTGGAAATGGATCCAAAGAAGAGAACCTATATCTGTGAATAGAAGTTCTCAGGGAGAAACAGTTCAGCTCACTACTTAAGGAAAAACAGAATGGGGTGCCTTGTAAGGTAATGAATGAATTTCCCATCACTAGAAATTTTGAAAAGAGATTGGATGACTACTTTTCACAAATGATGCAAAAGGGATTCCTTACAAATCTAAGATTCTATAATTCTTCTGGAATTAATGGCAACACTAGAATAATACCTCCACTAATTTCATAGTCTTTAAGTAGATCCCTGCAGAGAACAAGTATGGAATATAAGTTGTGAATAGAAGAGTAGGGTCTGGAACCCAGGACTAAGAATACCGATCAGACTACCAAATCGTCTTAGGAGCTAGGTGGCAGGGGGGGAAATTTTTAGGAGGAAGTAGATAATATAAATATTTCTAAGCCTGTAATAGGTTATCCTCCATCATTTCTTTAAGTCCTATAACTTATAATTCCTCTTTAAGTTAGAGATATAGCCTGAAGCAAGATTCATACTCTACTTTTTTGAACATTCCTAATTTCAAGTAAAGATATTCCAAATATTGGGTGTAAAGGATCAATTCTCAACTCATGCATGGAAAAAAAAAAAGATTGTAGATAAGCTACAAGTTCAAGCTTTTTTTTTTTCATTGTAAACTGATACTATGAAGCTGATGATTTTGGTAGCCATTCACAAAACTAAGAGAAGCCCCTTATTCAAAAGGTCAGCTTGGTAACTAAAAGGTCTAGCTCTAGATGCCTCAAAGTACTAATGAACAACCTTTAAAGTACTTAACTTACACTAAGGAAGTTAATTTTCATGGTAAGAGAACCAATTAAATAGGATTTTAAAGACAAAAAGTTTTAAGAAGGAATAAATAGGTGCACATAGGCACGGGAGCTACTCTACTGATCCAACTCTGATTTTTAAAATCTAAATTAAAAAATATTTAAGAGTACTAACTACTATAGTTGGTCTTGATGATCGTTTTGGTCGATGATTAAGTAGTATATCAACAGCTCCCACTACTTCAGAGTCGATAGCCACCAAAAGTGCATCTGTGGACTTTAAAAAAAACAAAGGTTAAAATGAAATTAGAAAATGGAAAAATTCCTTAGTAGTTTCCGTACTACAACTAGTTTAATTCTACTAATTTTTAAAAAAACTGTATTACATACAGTAATAATGAATATAAAAATTTTAAGACCTTATCAATTGTACATTTGCTTTCCTTAGCTTTATTTCTGTGTACCACAACACATACAAAGCTTCTGTTCTTGTTTCAGTGCATGAGCTGATTAAATCATTGGATGCTTAACTAATTAGGGGTATATACCCTGTGAAACTGTGCTGACCCACACACTACTGAAAGTTGAAGTTTTCTTCAAGATCTTTGTTTTTGAACTGGGGACCAAAAGAATCTTAAAAGTCCAAATATATAAATGAAATTTCCAGGAGCTTTTATTGAACATAAAGCACTTTCTATTGAGGTTAGTAAAAATGATCTTTGATGCAGCCATGAAAATGGGAAAAATGGAAAATATATTCTCACCAAGGTAAGAACTCTATTCTTATAGAAAAATATATATATGCCTAAGTAAAGTGCTACCAGTTAGACAATATGAAGCATAAATTACAAAGATTAGATTTTGGGAACCATTAAAGATGGAAAGAGAAGCAGGAGAACTTGAAAAATATCTGTTTTCCAACTTAAACTCCCTAATGTAGTATTTAGTCTCACCTAGACCAAAAAAGTAAGTAGAAGCCAGTAAGGTCAGGGGCCATGCCAATATAATGTTAGGTAAATGAAAAGAACAGAACTGATAGTTTCAGGAGGAAAAACATAAATACAAAAGTAGATTAGACTAACAAAATGTCCTACTAATAAAGATTATCTTCACATTTATTTCTTAACTCCTTTTCTTCTGTCTTAGAATTGATACTAAGTATCACTTCCAAGGCAGAAGAGGAGTAAGCACCTGGGGTAAAGTTGTCCAAGGTTTGAATTCAGAACCTTCTATCTCCAAGCTTTGCTCTCTATCCACTAAGTCCCTAGCTACCCCTACATTTTTTTTTAAAAGTTGTTCATTAATATGGATGACTTCAAAATTAATTACAATTCTCTCTAAGACTAAGAAGAAAATATATCTTTTATATACTTTAGAATCATTCCATAAGCTTAGGAGACACTCACTGAATAAAATGAAGCTCTTCTCAATTTTGTCTGAGATTCAAAAGTAAACAAGACCTGGGTAAATGAGCCCTGACTAACCATTTCCTACCTCAGAAAGAGTCAAGAGTTGATCCCAAGCAAACTGACCCCGCTAGATCCTCCCTACATCTACACAAACTATAAAAATCCCAGTCTGACACATCTGGCCTAGTGTTGACACTTCTGACACTTCTCACTTCCTTAGTCCAAAAAAAACTTTATAGAGATGTCATATTCAAAAAAGGAATGAGAAGTCATTTTGTCATTTACTTTAGTTCTAAGCCAATGTTACATGGGCAAAACATTATTACGTTATCACACTGATGCTTTGCAAACAGTTTCCTTCTCAACTTCAACAATAACTACTCTATCTCCAACTAATCAATGAGCACTGATGTTAATACAAAAAAGTAAAATGAACAACTACAACACTATCCTACTTTACTAGCAATCATATAGTCATACAACCACTTAAAAGATAGAAATAAATAAATAATAGTTTTCTTTTTTCCACAATAAAGAAAATGGCTGTCAAAAATAAAACATATGCATGTTGTGCCCCCAAAAATTGTGGATTCAGATTTGTAAAATTAATTCATGATTAAAATCAAATCCTAACTTCTGCTCACAAATAGAACAGAAGTGAAGATGGGAAGGCTGCTAGACACTAACACACTGAGAAATGATAGTTAAGACTGAGAACAAATATGTGAGAATCACAGCTCACTGGGGCCACTTAATGAAAGGGATGACACCTCAATAATCTCAAAGGGATATACTATATTAAAATATAATCGAGTAGGTCATACAATAGAAATTATTGCATTAAATACGTCACAATAGTTCATAGTTCATAATTATGGACCTTATCCATCAAGGCTAAATTTATTTCAAAATAAACTGATTTCTATGCTAATGTAAACATAAGCATAATCATATATATGTATATATACACATAAATATATTTTTCCGATTAAGAAGAGAGTCAAGTATATGATACACTTTAGAATAATTTACATAAAATGGTTAAATATAAAAAGTTTAACTACCTTAGGGAGTCAATTTTATTTCTAAAGAAAATACACTACTGTCAAGTGTCATATACATATTACTATATTAACTACTTTGTAATAAGAGCCATATTTTTGGTGTAATTATCTGCCAAAAGGCTATGTAAGAGTTTAAATATACAGATATACAACATTTTCCCACATGGCCATTGTCTTCTCATATAGACTTTTATGTGTACATTTTATTAAAACAATCTAGAACATTCTCTCTAGCTCAAACTATCTCCATACCCATTCTCATATTCTTTCCCACGGAAAGGTTCTTGCTTCAAAATTCACACCCCCCCCCTTCATCTCTGCTACTAATCTCATCTCCCTCTGCCTTCTTCCCAAAAGTTGCTCTTTAAGTTTCTCCTTCTTTGCTGGTTCCTTTCTTCTACCTACTAACAAGCCCAGGTCTCCTCTATTTTGAGAAAGACATTCCTTGATCCTCCTACTTTATCTACTCTCCTAGTTACCTCTCCTCCTTTTTACTGTCATAGTCCCCAAAGGAATGGTCTACACCTGCTATCTCTTTTCCTCATTATCCATAGATTCCTTAATAATAATAACTGACATTTCTATAATCACTTTAAGGATTACTTTATGTACTCCTTAAATATAATGTTGATTTCCCTCTTCTCTACTGTAGCTATACTCTTGAAGATCACCAATGACCTTACTGTCAAATCCCATGGCCATTTCTTAGTTTTATTCTCTTTGTCCTCTCTTCAACCCTGGAGAATGTGAATCACTTTTTATTTCATGAAACACTCTCCTTGGCTTTTATGCTTAATTCTACCTCTACCTGCCTCATAATGCCTTTTCTACATTTTTTGGTTGTTTTGTATTCCTTGTTTGGCCTTCCAAACATGGGATGTTCTTACTAAAATGGAGTACTCAGCCCTAAGCTCCCTTATAGTCTCTCCACTAAAGATATCATTCATTTATTTCAGCACCAAATATCTTTTCTGTATATGATTCCCACATTTCTTATCTCTATCTCTGATCTTTTTCCCACATCTAATTCTGCGATCTCTAAATACTTTAGATATCTCTACTTTGGTATCCTCCTATTATCTAAAACTGAAAATCCCTAAAACCAAAACAACCTCCCCCTTAAAATTGTGCCCCTCCTCCCGACTCTTTTATTTATACTAATAGTCCTATTTTTGTCAGTCACCCAAGTTCAAAAGTTCCAAGCCATCTTTGACTCCTCCCTCTCTCATATCACTTCTCTTCCTTCCCCTACTCCACATAGTCACCAAGTCAGAGATTCTTACTTCATAAAATTTATCACATCTATTTCTTCCTTTAAATTTACAATACTAATGTGATAGTTCAGGCCCTTATTACCTCATAAATGGAATATTAAAGGGGGCAGCTGGGTGGCTCAGTGGATTGAGAGCCAGGCCAGGAGACAGGATGACCTAGGTTCAAATCTGGCCCCAGACACTTCCCAGCTGTGTGACCCTAGGCAAGTCACTTTACCCCATTGCCTAGCCCTTAACATTCTTCTGCCTTGGAGCCAATACACAGTATTGACTCCAAGATGGAAGGTAAGGGTTTAAAAAATGTTTTAAATAAATGTAATATTAATCTTTCCCATACACATCTGTCATATTAATCTTAACATTTTATTATTTATCACATTCTTCTGCTCTTAAGGATCAATAGGTTCCTAGTACTGAAGCAAAAAATTCAAATTCCTCAGGTTGCTATTCAAGATCTAGAATTTGGTCCCAAATCATCTTGAAAGTAATATTTCCCACTTTTTTCTAGTTCTAAATAGGTGAATCTATTCCTTTGTCTTACAGACAACTTATTATTTCTAACACTTGCTCTCTTCACTCCTTCCTCAACTTAACCTTCAAATTATAATATGATTTCCACTTCCTTCCTTAAGTCTTTCTTACCTATTCCAAACCATAATCATTACTCTATCCTTTAAACTCCTATTCACTTAACATTTATCCTCTATGCCTTATGTCCCAAATTATGGCCTTTATTGTAAGCTCCTTTAGGGCAGGAACTATGTCTTTTATTTCTTTTTAACATCTTCCTATAATAATGCCTTGCATATTTGTGAACTGATTGGATGAGTATACAAGGAAATTAGGTGGTATATACAACAGAAACACATACAAATACATAAATGCAATATGTATATTATATATATATATGCAGATAAATGTAGTAATATAACAATTTTTCTAGTATCATCAGGGAAATAAAATATCCCATATAATTAAATTTTCCAAGTGAGTCTTAGCCCTTTAACATTTTTTATCCTAATCATTTTTCATGTAAATCTTTTCTAAAATATATCTTACATTTCTTTGTAATCTTAAATTTGTTGTTGTTGTTCAGTTGTATTAAATTCTTCATGATCCCATTTGGGATTTTCTTGGCAAAGATACTAGAGTGATTTGTTATTTCCTTCCTTAACTCATTAACAAATGAGAAAACTGAGGCAAAAGGGCTAAGTGACATGACCAGGGTCACACAGCAAATAAGTGTGTGAGGCCAGATTTGAACCTTCCTGAGCCCAAGCCCAGCACTCTATCCAATCTATCACCTAGTTGCCCAGTCATCTTTAAAAATTAAAAAAATTTTAAACCCTTATCTTCCTTCTTAGAATTAATACTATGTATTGGTTCCAAGGCAGAAGAGCAGTAAGGGCTAGGCAATGGGAGTTAAGTGACTTGTCCAGGGTCACACAGCTAGGAAGTATCTTGTGTTCAGATTTGAACCCATGACCTCCAGTCTCTAGGCCTGGTTCTCAATCCACTGAGCAACCTAGTTGCCCCTGCCCAGACATCTTAAATAGGGAAAGCCAAATACTATTTAACAGTTTCTTGATGAATTAAAAATATGAACATCAATTATTACACTATTAAAATTTGGTGATGTCCTCAAGGTTCCTTCAAGGTCTGTAGGAGCTATTTATAGTTACATTAAATGGTTCTAATTTGGAGTTTCTGTGTCTTTTTATGCTTTTGGGAGGTCTTCCTCACTGTCATCTTTCCCTACTTATGAATGCTAGTGTGCTTCCCATTAGTGTTTCCTGACCTTCCTGGAATTGAGGAAATGTAATAACTAAACTTGTTATAATTGTGCCTAGCATGTATATAGATCTAAGTGGGGCCAATTAATGAACATAGGATCTGTGACATCTCTTTTGGCTGTGCAGAACACTTTTTAAAAATTATTTCCTATTTCTCAGCTTTGCTTTAGATGGATCAAGTTACCAGAGAAATAACTTCCAGGCAAATGACTATAAATGAAATGTTATCACTTGTGTGTATATTATACCTACATATAGAAATACTTCTTTTTGGTCTGTGTGTGATTAAATTTGGGTAGGGAATCCCTTGTGAGGAAGTCCTCTTTAATAATACATGACTTAAGATATAGCAAAGACACATATAGCAAAGACCAAGTATACCTATACTCACACTTTTTTGTCTAGATTTGTAATTTCATTAAAGAAGGATTGAGGAAGAACTCCCTGATGTGAAAACTTCCTCCACTCATGCAGACTGGTAATTCATCTATAACTTCAGAATCTTACAGAGCTCAGCACACTGAAGTGACATGTAACGACCACAATCACACAGCAAGTGTGTCAAAGGTAAGACCTGAACCCATCTTCCTATGTCTGAAGTTGGTATTTCATGGACTATAGGAAGCTGCCTCATGTGTATGTTTATGTGTGTATGTACATGTAGACAAAACAATTAAAAATTGAAACATATCTCACAAATATCATATATACATCCACTTGCATATGTGTGTATATATACATATAAGGACCTACTTGTTTATGTAAATAGTAGCTAATCTACTCACATTGTAAAGTTGTATATCCACAGATACAGATACGCAGATATACGTATAGTCTTTATCTTTTTCTAATCAAATATTTTGTACCATAAGACATAAAGATAAGATTTGTAATGAGTATAAAATACCAAGTTTTCATAAATTGCATATGCAAAAAATCAATTATTTTATCATTGTACCACCTAATATTATCATGCATAAACCTGCAGACAAATAATTCACTAGAGCATTGTCTCATTAAAACCTAAGTGGAACAGAAAAAAGCAATAGATATTAAAAAGTTATTTTGAACCTCTAACTGAATTCTCCCAGTACTTGGTAAATACACATTCTCATGCCTGTCCTACCTGAGCTGATCTGAAGACAAATGGAAAAGATCAAATTTTCTAGGAAAAGATCATTCACCTTGATCTGTGACCAAACAGATAAGATTTCAGGTAAAAAGAAAAGAAAAAAAAAAGAAAATTTTATAAAAGTTAACATGAGAAAATGGTAAAAATGGAAACATCTTTATAAGACAATGATAAAATTTGCTATTACAACACTAAAATTGTCTTGGAATTCAGAAAACTTTTTTCTCCTTATTCTAGAGAAATATTTATATTATTCTTCGAACCAAATATATTATTGCATTAAAGATCCTAGTTAAAACAGAAAGGTGAGAGTCCTTTAGCATATCAATCATGGTATTATGATTGGATCATATATAATACAACTGAGAGAAATAAAAAGGAAATTGGGAGTAGAGAAATCAACCACTCTGAATGTATGCAGTTCCTATAGGGAAAGGCAATTTGTTTTAATTTATAAAAATAAATCAGAAACCAAAAGAAAGAAAAACTAGAAAACCTGGAATACCTGAATTATCTCATTATTAAATAAAATTATTAAGCCTTGTACCTGACAACCGTAGTCCAAAAGAAGCTGTAGAATATCCAAGTTTTCATTTTCAATAGTTATGGTAACGGCATTCCTCCCAAGAACATCTACGCAATTTATGTTCATGTCACCTGCACTGTTTTCCTCCAAGAGCTTTTTAACCATGTAATAGTCACCTAAATAACCAACATACAAGCATGATTTAATATCCATGGTATATTCAACAGTGAATGGCTGTAAAAGTAAGTGTAGTTAATTATTTTACTAATTTAACAATACTTTAAAAAAGCAAATTCACTTTATTTTTATTACTTAGAGCAAACACCTTTAGAAACGTACCAAAAAAAACCTTTCCTTGCTCAGAATAAATTACCATCTCATTTAAAAAAACCTTATTGATGCAGATTATATGAAATATAAAATCCAATTTAAAGATTAGTTATAAGGACACAATATATTCATATACAGATGAGAATGTAAAACTACTCTGGAAAGTTGGACTGCATTATTAATATTATTTGTCTGAAGAATTTAATGCAGCATGACCAAAAGTACAGATGCACAAATAAGAAAAGTAACATGGGAGTTCATAAGAAGAGAAGTAAGTGAGGAGAACAAGAAAAATGTATTGTTAACAAAGATATTAAAAGAAAAATGTAGTTTTTCAAAACAAGATGAAAGGGTTAAAAAGCCCAAGGTAAAGAAAAGCTCATCTTTTACAACCATTACCATAAGCAGAAAAAGTTTAGGAAGCACCCAAATGGCATAAATCTAGTTAGTGGGTATGCTAAAATTTATTTTTTGGAACTAACCAAATGTTACTACTGATTGAAATATATATAATGATTAGTTGATATGGGAGAAGTGTTAATATTTCTGTTCACTCTAAGCTAGCAAAGGGACAAAAATGAAATAATCTATCAAGAAAAATACAAATGGGATTTCAAAAAAATCTTTTAAAATTCAAGTGAACATGTATCAGTTTAACCAATCTATTATCAATCCTTAATGAGGCAATGAATTAAATGAAGACTGAACATAATTTTGTTCTAAGTCATCTTCCCAAGCTTGCCTTAGAAATCTATCATCTTTGGTAACCTTCTTCCTTTTACTTACTTTAATTATATATATATATATATATATATATATATGCACACACATATATATAGTAACTGTGTAAACATTATGGTATTGCTAATTTCATTCTGAAATACCTCATAAAGTTCTTTCAAGTTACCTTGCATGCTACATATTTTATCTATAGCACAAAATTTTCCATTATATTAACATTATAATTTATTCAGACAGTTAAGTATTTAACAATTGGCTCTCCAAAAAGGAATAATGATAATACATGTATAACCCAGATCAAATTGCTTGCCAGCTCCAGGAGTGGAGAGTGAAGGAAGGGAAGGAGACAATAAGGATCATATCATATCAGAAAAGTCATATGGAAATTTGTTATTACATATAATTGGAAAAAAAACGTTATAATTTAAAAAATTTTAAAGGCACAATACACTTTCAAGTTTAATCTGCATTGCTAATATTTTCTCCTCACTTTATTAGGCCTAAGCAAATGACAAACCAATAAAGCAAGTCTTGACTTATAGCATGCTCATTTCCAAAGTATAAATACTCACACTAAAATTTTAACAATTGGTTCTTGCAAACTCAAAAGCTGACTCCAATAGTCATTTTCTACTTTAAATAGCTTCTAATTTTTTGTTATTGCAAATAGAACAGCTATGAATATGTTTATATAGTGAATATATAAGGTTTTTTCCCTTTCTGATATTTTTGGGATAGAATTCTAGCAATACAGTTGATAGGTGGAAAGACAATTTTGTGTTTATAACTATTTATTGCCATCTCTTAACACCCACCAAAAATGTCCTAGTGTACATTTCTCACAATTCTACTAACAGTTGATTTCATCTTTTAAAAAATATTTTTGGTATTCTACAGAATAAGATAGTTTATCAATTTGTACCTTATTAGGGAATTTTGCACATCTTTTAACGTGTTTATTAACAATTTTCATTTCTTCTTTTGTAAACTAGTCTAGTCCTTTGGGCATTGTTCTATTGGGAAATGTATATTAGCAATTTTATAGAGGTCAGCTCCTTTTAGATTCTGGTATATGCAATAAACTGATATGTTTATTGCAAATGTTTTTCCTCAATCTGTTTCTTCTCTTTTAAAGAAATTGCCTTTTTTTAAAGAGCACTAATGTCTTGATGTCACTTATTTTTGGTGGAGAGAAACTTTCTCTCCCTTCCAGTTGAATTCTCTCTAGTTACAAAGAAAATTAATTCTAGAAAATATCCTTATTGGCTCTCAACTAAAAATTTTTAGAATATTTTGTTCAAGTAATGTCCAAATTAGTTGTGCTTTGAGAATAGAAGTGTAATTCATTATCTGCCCTATCTTTTCTATCTTCATTGGTTTTTTCAATAAAACAGAATTCAACTACCTTGTAGTGACCCTTTGAATTACATTTTTGTAGTAACTGCAGATTATTCTTTTGATTTATTTTATTTTTCATCAGGTCATATAAAGCTTCTCATGTTTCTCTAAATTTATTATTTTCATCATTTCATAGCCCACAACAGTATTCCACCACATGTGATTGTGGAATAAATATCAACCTTCAGATAGCAAATCAAATTGTTCAAAGTTGTAATTATATAACAAGCTTGTAGGGACAGTTTCTGCAAAACTGGTAGGGAGAAAAAAGGAATGCATATTCCTGTGCTTCAAATCTAAAGGAGGGCAATTTTTAAAAATTAAGACAATTTGGCTTCTTTAATTCATTCACCATGCCTTTTTCAGCCATTCCCATTCCATTAAGAAATTGCTTTTTCTTAGGCAAAATATCTTGATCTTTATATAATCAAACCCATTTAATTATCTTTCTGCTGATTTCTTCTATTTGAGTGTTAAAAATACCACTAAATTCTATAATTAAAATAAGTATTACTTCTTTTCTTCAATATTTTATGAACTTTTTTTATATTTTAATTGCTGAGTCAGTTATAATTTTATGTCCAAGATGTGAGGTACACCTATTACCACTTTTTTCTCAGAGCTAAGCAATTTTCCCATTTTTAATTGAACAATGATTCTGATCCCCAGTGGAAAAACTGTCCTCAATGCTCTTTCTTCATCACTTCTCATTCTTAACTAATAATTCTCCATCCTATATACTTGAAATACTCTCATGTGCTAGGTGCCTTGAGTCCTTAACCCGAGACTTGACATATCCATTCTGAGCCTCTTTCTCTATGTCCCACTCCCTATCCACAATCAAAATGTTCTCACATAGCTTGAAAGCTCTGAAAAATTAATTCATACTTAGATGCTAATAATAGCAGTTTAGTAGTGTATTTGCATTCCAAGGAGTACCTGAATTTTAACTAGGAATTAAGTTTTATTTCAACTCAAATAAACACTGCTGGAAATTCCTGAGGCATCAACAATAGGTTAGAATGAAAAGATTAGAGTCTTCATACCCTGTAAATCATCCCACAAGGGTGGCTTGCTTACTCTGCCTATACCTAATACTGTTGCTGGGCTCAGTGATATGGATTAACATGTAGATTCCTCAGCAAACAGTTTAAAAAGATGGCAGAATTTAAAAAATCTTATGACCTCTCTAAAACTCAAGAGATTACTTTCCAGCCATTTCACTCTTTAGGGAGAAAAAAATTGCCTTGTCTCTTTTTCCCCCCAGATTTATTTGATTAGCCGACTTAACTACCCTTGAGCAACTATGAAGGGTGAGAAAACCTTAAAGAGAGAGTCTGGTTTCCTAACAGTACAATGAGATCTTTACTAATTATACTTAGTCAAATACCTCCCAAATAAACACATTAACAATACACAAGGTTAGGGGGCAGCTGGGTGGCTCAATGGATTGAGAGTCAGGTCCAGAGATGGGAGGTCCTGGGTTCAAGTCAGGCCTCAGACACTTCCTAGCTGTGTGACCCTGGGCAAGTCTCTTAACCCCCATTGCCTAGCCCTTACCACTCTTCTGCCTTAGAAGCAATACCCAGTATCGATTCTAAGAGGTAAGGTAAGAGTTTAAAAAAATACATGAACTTATAACAGACTTCTAAGGCATTTATAGCCAGAGTTCACTTAATTTAACAATTCAACAAACTTTATTAAGCACTTGTAATATGTAACCTCCACTTAAAGCCATCTGCAAAGTTTTTTTTTTCCTGGGCTGGAGGTGACCCTGCATTTTCTGAGTTATAAGATAGACCAAAAACTCTAGCAAGCCCTGCTATGCCAAAAAAAATAAAGGTTTTAAAAGTATGGGTATGGAAATGAATTTTGCATGTTATCTGAGCAAGAGACTTACATTCTAAAAAGCTCACCTTCAGAAAGTTCAAATTTAGGATCAGAAACTTGAGACTGAATCCCAACTCTACTATTTACTACCTGTGCAACCTTAGCATGTCAACCACTTCTTTAAAATCAAGTAATTTGAAAATTAGAACATCTGTAAAGTCCTTTCTAGCTCTAAAACCTATTGCCCTAAATATTTCATGCATATCACAGTAGTGAGCCACAAAAGAACTACTTCAATGAATACTTTCATCCTTATGATTACGCAATTCCTACATACCTTCTCATCCTTCATGATTCAAATATTTACACAAATCCCTCAGAAAGGATTTATCCAATGTATAGAAGACTTTTGGTTTGAGGCATTTCTCTTTTAATGTTTAATGGATATTGATGTGACATTTGGGCTGTCCCATTTATTATTATTGCTAATTTTTGCTATACCAGCCCATCCATTTCCTGCCACAGAAAGAAGTTCAAAGTTATAAATGACCTCAGAGGTCATTTAGCCCAAAACACAGTATTCTTTCATACAAGAATCCATTTATGTAACTGTCCCATGGGTTTCTGTAGCAGCAAGCCACCTGAGATCATTAAAAGTACTGCAATTTCCCAAATGCCATACAACCTGGTCCCTCACTCTTATTCAAATATGAAATCAGTCTGTCACTGATTAAATATGCTTTTATTTGATTACTGACATAGCAACTGATGTTGTTACTCAGCAGAGAATTCATCAAAGTTATTTCCATAAAAAGAGATGGAAATATATACCTGCCATATAATCTTGCAAATAGGATTTTATCTTTTGTGTAGATGAGCCTTAATTTCTAGAGGCTAGCTTTCATGGCTCCATTTGGTTCTACCAAGCTAAATGCTTTTTAAAACTCTTTTTAAACTCTTTAAAAAAAAAGATTCAGCATGACCTTTTATTCACCTGACCCTATCAGTTATATATGACTGTGGAGATGACATTTATTTGTTGTATCCCTTTCTAGTTTCATATAAAAAACTGCCTGAGTTCTTGCCAACCTCTCTGCAAGTTTGTTTTGCCTCTTCACCTGCTTTTTATCATTTTGGTATACAATTTTCTATAATGATCTTACACTTTAAACCAATGCTGCCTTTGTTTGCCATGTCTTTACATCTAGTGAAATGAAGTCTTTTTGGAGCTAAGACAATTTCTGGGCTCTCAACTTTATCATTATGGTGAATATCAGTTAAACTCATATAAGAGTTTGAATCAATGTATTTATGTTTTCTTTTTTTCAGCTGCCAGTTTTAAATGGTTGAGTTAGAGCTATTGTAATAGTCACGTACCATATATGCTTCTAATGTTTATGCTTTCTTCCAATATTGATTTCAACTTTTTCTCTAACCAGTTGATGATCAGACTGCATAATGAGAGTTGATTCCAAAATGACTTGTGTTGGTAACTGTTCTGCCAGTTAAAAGTCAAGATAGCAATAAGGAGTGGACTTATGCTTTTGTTAGTATGAAAGAACCTCTTGGGTAAGGAAATTTACTCTACCAAGAGGTCAGGACCTTTTCTTAAACTTAAGAGTTTTAGAGAATTGCAAAACTGAAAGGTTGGAAGGGAGTCTGGGGGTCTTAAACATTGGTCTTCCTCATAGGAAGGCTGGCTCTCTCATTAATACTATTACAAAATAATCAAGTAAAAAGGTTTTGTACAAATAAAACCAATTCAGCTAAAATTAGAACAGAATCAAGAATCTAAGGAAAATATCTTTACAGTAAGTTTCTGTTTTAAAGATCTCATTTCTAAGATATTTAAGAAACTATAAAATTACAAGAGCTACTCCCTAATTGATAAATGTTCAAAAGATATGAATAAGCAGTTTTCAGAGGTAGAAATCTACGCCATAGACATAAAAAAATGCTCTAAATCACTAATAAATAGAGAAATGCAAATTAAAGCAACTCTGAAATACAGTCTTTTTTACTCATCAGATTGACTAAACTGGCAAAAAATGGAAAATTACAAATGCCAGAGGAGCTATGGGAAAACAGGTACTTTAATGTACTACGGGTTGGACTGTAAGCTGGTCCAATTTTGGAAAGCAACTTAGAATTATGCCAAAAAATCTATTGAACAAATCTATTACCCATTTGAACCAGCAATACTGCCACTTGATCTATATCTTAAAAAGATTGAGGTGGAAAAATGTACAAAAATTTTCATAGTACCTCTTCTTAGGATGGCAAAAAATTGGAAATTGAGGGGATGCTTATCAAATAAAGAATTGCTGAACAAATTATGTTATATGAATGTGATGAAATGTTATGATATAAGAAATGATGGAAATGTTTTTTTTAAATCTAGGAAGACTTATATGAGCTGATGCAAAGTGAAGTGAGCAGAAATAGAACAATTTATACAATAATAGAAATATTGTAAATAATCAACTCTAAGATTTAGCAACTCTGATCAACACAATGAACAACCACCATTCCAAAAGATTTATGGTAAAACACACTATCCACCTCCAGACAAAGAACCGGGGGACTCACAGTGCAGAAAGATGAATATTTTCTTCTTTCTTTCTTTCTTTTTTTTTTAAAGATGTGGATAATGCAGGAATTTGTTTTGTTTGACTAGGGGTTTTGTTTTTCTTGCTTTCTCAATGGATGGGGGCGGGGAGGAAGAAAATTCAGACTTTAAAATAAAATTAAAATGAAATTTTTAAAAAGACAGTCAAGTAGATTTTGTGAAAGTATTCATGCTTTAGGCTTCTAGGTTAATCAAGCCCTCAGTCTGTCTATTTCTTGAATATGAATCATATTTCCTAACTATATTTCTGATATTTTCCCCATTGTTTGCTTTTACAATAAAATCACAAACTATATGATGACTTAATTTAGATCTTGTCCAATTCTTCATAGAACTTAGATGAGGTACTCATCAGGTTACTAAGTGTTCAAATCTTGCTTTGAACACTTATTTGCTCTTTGACCATGGAAAACTCACTTAATCTCTCTCAGCCTTAGTTTGTCAATCTATAAAGAGATAATAATAGCACCTATATCACAGGGCTATTATAGGGATTAAATGAGATAATATACTTAAAGTGTCTTGTAAATGTTAAAGAAATATATATGTATATATGTATGTGTGTATATGTATGTATATATAAGTGTGTATATGTGTGTATACATGATTCATTGGGGAGACTTGACATGTTAATTTTCTAGAAAACCCAAGTGAGGAGATTTAACAAGCTAGTCTCCCAAAGAATCAGAGGGAAGTATTGTGTGAAGGAAATTTACCCTCCCCCCCTTTCTTGGATCATAGGGGTCATATCTCCTGTCTACCTGTATAGCTGGTGTGAGCCTGAATTTAATCCTGAGGTGAGGACAGGAGAAAGGGAGCCAGGAGGTTATAAAAAGGGCTAACCAGGAAGTTCATGCTCTGTCTCTGGTGTTCTGCCTACAAATTTCCCTGCCACAGTCTGCTGGAGGAGCCATGTGGAAAAGTTAGATTAGGGCCCCTTTTCTCTTTCTCTTCTTCTAACTATCCAAATCTCATAAATTTTACTAGAATCAAAGGACAAACTTATTTTAGTAGGAACACATATATACATACATGCTGAATATTATCCATTTTTTTTACTTCATCATCTTTAAGAAATAATTACTGAATTTGAAAGTTGGAAGGGATCTTAGGTACCATTTGTTTTAATCCATATACAGAAGAAATCCCTACTACAACATATTTGACAAGTACTTGTTGAACCTATACTTGAATACCTACAAGGTGGGGGAAATTCATCACATCCACATGCACACATACACTTTTTGAGAGAACCATTCCACTTTGTGACAGTTCTAATTGTCAGAAGTTTATCCTAATGTCATCTAAAATGGCCTCTTTGAAATATCCATTCATTGCTCCTGGCTCAGACCTCTGGGGACAAATAGAATAAAACCAATGCTTCTTCCATATGAAAGTCTTTTCAAATACTTGAATACAGGTATCAAAATTCTTCTCCCCCCACCCCAATCTCTTCTACAAACTAAATCTCCTCAATTCAATCAATCCTCATATTACAGGGACTGAAGGCTTTCCTCTAGGAATTCTCCAACTAATCAATTCACTTCTCACTATGATGCCCCAAATTGAGCGCATTACTATGGATGAGGTTTAAGAACAGTAGAGTACAATGGGACCATCACATCTCCCTCTTCCTGGAAGCTATATTCCTCTTAGAGCAGTCCAAGATGGCATTAATTCTTTGGGTTGTTGCTTCACTTTGTTTCACATTGAGCTCATAGGTCACTAAAATTTCTAGATTTTTTTAATAAGAACTACTAGTGATGTTCCCTCATCTTGAACTTAAGCTCATTATTTTGTAACCAAATATAATGTATTAAATTTCATCTTGATTTCGGGCCAGTGTTCTAGCCTAAAAAGATTCTTACTCTGTCTTCCAATGTATTATCAATCTCTCTCTGCTTTTTTGTCTTCTGCAAATCTGATGAGCATGCTATCTATACTTTAATTCAACTCATTGATAAAACTATTAAAATAGCATAGGATCAAAGAAAGATCCTAGGAGTACCACATTAGAGAGTTCATGCCACAATGACACTGAATCTTTAATAAACTCCTCTTTGAGAAATGACTAGGGAATTGGGAAGGTGGATACAGGGATAAATTTATACAATGCACAAACAGAAGAAAACATTAAATCAATTTTTTAGAAAGTCAATTATTCTGATCCAGCCATACAATCAGTTTTGAATCTGTCCCTTCACTTTATCCATAAGAATAGTATGAGATACTATCAAAAATTTGGTTAAAATTTAGGTAAATATATCCTGAGCAGCATTTCCTTCATTTTAATAATTAATTTAATTATTTTAATAATTTTTAATAATTTTTTAATAATTTTGTCAAAAAGAGAAAGGTTTGTCTGACATGGTCTATTCTTTTTTTTCTAAGCTTACCCTCCATCTTAGGATCAATACTATGTATTGGTTCTAAGGCAGAAGTCTGGTAAAGGCTAAGCAATGGGGGTTATAGGACACTCCCAGAGTCACACAGCTAGAAAGTGTCTAAGACCAAATTTGAATACAGAACTTCCACTTCCAGGTCTGGCTTTCTATCCACTGAACTACCTAGCTTCCCTGGGACATGACCTATTCTTGATGAAACCAAGATGTTTCTTTGAAATCACTGCTTTCCTATATAGATGTTTACTAGTTATCTCATGGCAGAATTTTCCCAGGAATTAAAATAAAGTTCACGGGACTATTTTCCCTTTCTCATGGTCATTCAAATATTACTGATAGTGATTTTTAAGAATCCAGTGATGTAGTTCACCAAGGCCAGATGACTTAAACTCTTTTTCCTCATTTTAAGTATCATATCAGTTTCCAAGTGGTCATTTTTGTACTGTCATTTCCTAGGTAAAATTCCTAGTGTTCAGTGTCCCAATTTCAGTTGTCTTTTAGTTATCAATATATCTTTATAGTCTGCTTATTATGATTTTGAGCACTGAAAGATAAGATGAACAAATGTTTCATAAAATGTTGGATTTTTTGCACTTGAACCCTGAATAAACATCTGAGGCTGGATTTGAACTCAGGGAGATGTCATACAAATATAATTGGGTATTACACAACACTAACTAAGTCAATGTAATGAAATATTATGCAGTAATAGATACTGTTGAAGGTCACTCTCAAGGGACACAGCCATATCTGCAATCATTAGCTCAGTTACTAAATCAATAATTAACAAGGGTTTATTAAAGTATCTGATATGCACCAGGCACTATACTGGCACTAAAAAATAAAAAAAATTAATCAGGTCCTGCCTCCATGGAGCTTACATTCTATTTAGGGAGATAGGTACATTAATAAGTATATGCAAAATATGTACAAAATAAATATAGGATGATTTTGAAAAGGAGCTGGAAAGAGAAAGGTTTTTGTAGAACTCACTTATATAAAACATACATTTGTCACCAACTATTTAGAAAACTATCTTTTAAGAGATATCCTCTTAAGTCAAAAGAGAATATAGAGATCATATAGTCCCATCCACTCATTTATCTATTCTCCTCAAAAACCTAACTCCTGCTGGATGTTTCTGGAATTGTTGCAGATACAGTGATTAAATCAAAATTTACTGTGTTCAACCCTGTATTATCATATTACCCTCTTAACATTTTTAAATCCTTAATTTTCCCACCACATTTTACTATTCCACCAAAAGCAAAGATTTGTAATACTCAAACTTACTCTACATGCTTTGAACCAAGAAGATATAAGATCTACTCTATGGGCTCTAAATCCCTATCTCAATTTGGAACAAAATCCTTATGTAAAACTCTGTTCCTGGGCAGCCTGATCCCAGACCCTGAATCCAGATGTGCCTATATGTGATAAACCTACACTCTAATAGTATTATATCTAATAAAAGTTCTGCTCCCTGGACTACATTTTCTGTGAGTTAGCAGCACGATATAGTGGAAAGAATGTTGTATTTCAAAGAACCTGGATTTAAATCATGACACTGACACTTATTGTGTGACTTTAAGCAAGAAAAGTGGCGTCTCTGATTCTTGATTTCCTCAGATAAAATAAGGAGGTGTCTTCCAGTAATAAATCTATTATAATTCTTCTCATTATTTTTTTTTATTTATTGTGGTACCATTATTATTGTTTATTATCTAAATAAAATATATTCAAAGTTTATACCTCCCTCCACTGGGTATCTACATAATCATAACCACCATGGGATTGTATTTATTTTCATAAAATCCACAATTTAAAATTTTGTTTGAGAAAAACTTCAGGGTAAGAAGCTTGCTAACTCCTTGAACCTAGAAAATTAACTATTTGGAGAAAGATGCCTGCAGAAACCTACACTGCATCAGAAGATCCAGAATGAATTTAGGGTACAATTGATTGAAATGAAGGGGGTTGAACAGTTATTTTGAATGTATACTCTTATGCCAAAGGGGACTGCCCCCAATTGGCTTTTTGTCAATACATCTAGCAAACATTGGTTTTGCTTTCTCTCTCTTCTATTTCCCTCTTATATCTAACTATTATAGTTTCCTCTCAGAAGGTACAATATTTTATGCTTCTATAGTTAGAAGATTTTTAGGAGTATAAGATGATTATGTCAAATGATCCACTGGGGAGACTTCCAAAGGATCATAGGGGGATTGTGAAGATGGGATTAACTCTCCCCTCATTCACTTTTAGAGTTAATCACCAGAAGTGTATACACTCCACTTAACCTTAAGTATGGGGAGGTCTGTGACCCACATGTGCTATGGAAGGTGACAAATCAAAACCCACTGACTGTCTCCTGGGCAGTCCTAAGCAACACTAAAGCTGCAATTGGTAGTGGAATGAAGGCAAAGAAAGTGACAAAAGGAATGGTCTTTAAAAAGGGGGAAAACTTCCTGTGAGAGTTCTTTTGCCTTCAAACTTGGTCTTGGAGCTCCAGGTTGGGATCTTGGACTGCTCTTGGATTTTCCTCTAGGACTACCACGTGGGTGAGTGAAAAGGCTGACTCCTTTTCCTGGTTTTTCTGGAGGTACTAGCCTCTGGAGAGGCCCCTCATTGTGGAGGAGGCCTAGTGGCTAAAACCCTTGGTTAATTTATCTCTGTGACTCTTTGATGGGGCCTCTGAAGCCCTGCCTGGTTCAGGCTGGACTAATTATCTACTTTCTCTCTCTAATTTCCTTACTTTCACTCTTTCTCCTTTTGTAAATAAACTATCATAAAAAGTCATCCTGACTTAAGTAATATATTTTCAGTGATCACATTTTTATACATTTAGTACAGCCTTTAATTTTTAACACTTACAGGATGATAAATATTACTAAAGAGGAATTTACCACTCAAAGTAACCAAGCAATTTTGTTCCAAAAGTGCTCACCAACAGGGAAAATTTATACAAGGAGAGTTTATTACACAATGAAAAGATTCTTTAAAAAACAAACAAACAAAGGCACTATCCTGGAGATATAATTGCTTTGATGCTATTAATGTTTTACTTGCTTCTTCATCTTCACTGTTTAAATTTAATACAAAGAAACCAAATATCATTTTTCAGAAAAGTATAAAAAAAAAAGTTAAACTCATTCTGAATGTTATTGTTGTCTTTCCCTAAGAAAAAGGTTTTATACATGCTCTTTCCTGCAAAGAAGTTTGTGGTCCATGTTGAGGAGAGAATTTAGTCTAGAAATGTTCACCTTTGCAGTAGAACCAGCACTCTTTTATTTAATTCAGTCATTCAAATTACAGATATTTTAAGTAAATTTCCACAATTTTTATTGAGTTAGGATCACAATGAAAAAGTTTAACAATACTGATTTAGTACAAAGTTCAAAAGAAAAAATTATATGGCTATATTTTGATCACATTTTAATGAAAATTAAGATATTAATAAATTGTACAATTTATACCATTTCTTCAAATTAATTCCAAGGACAACTTCAGATCTTTTTTTAATGCCTGAAACATAGAAAATCACTTTGTTATTTCACTTTTTTTTAATTTTGATTTTTAAGTCAATATTCAAAAGATATGAAATCTAACCATTAAAATGAGTTTATCAAAATGAAAAAATCAGGAAAAATACCTAATTACTATTGTTTACATAAACTATAAAACTATAATTTCTACACTGCTATTTTTCCCTCAGTAAAGTGATGTACCAGATCCTGAGGGAAATTATGTATCTACTTCCAAATTCAAAATGCATGTTAAAATTCATTGTATTTCACTTGGCAACTACTAATATTAAGAGGAAATTTTATTAAAGATTAATTTCCTGCTATTAGAGAATATCACTTTACAAAGAGCCTTTTGTTGTTGTTGTCTTGGAAAAAGAAAATATAAAATAAAAGCAGGCTGTTTACACACACATGAGACGAAAGAGTAAGAAGTTAGCCAATCCCTCCTCCACCCCGGCCCAGTTTACTTCTCACTTTCCTTACTTTGAGAATAACAGTGCTAAATATAGAAGACACCTAGTTTTTCCCTGAATCAAAGCGTTTTATGCCTGAAACTAAAATCTTAAAAAAAAAAAGTCTAATGAAAATATAACCCTTGTGGACCCAAAAACATAAAACACAGGAGTCCCAAATTCACAGTTTTTATCCTACATAACAATGAAGTTTTTGAAAGAAGAAATGTTAGGAGATTAAGATTACAATTGACACTGTAGATCACTGGAGTGACTATTTTTTTTTTTGTAAACAGAAATGGAAAGGAGCATTTGAAAACTTTAAAAAGATAGGAATGGCTGGGACCCAGAATATGACTTAAACTGAAAGGCCCACATAATTTACCTCTATTCCAGAATGAAAAAGTTAATAAGGGAAAAAGGGTTACGGAAACCAATCTATTATATGTATGTATCCTATTGCATGCATATGAAAACACAGTAACTGATGTGAATAAAGCTTTCAACTTCCCTTACTTGTACTGAATAATCTAATAGATGTCCAGAAAAGGCAAAAGCTTTTAAAGTTTTAGCAGCTGCTATAGCTTCTTAGCTTCAGGGTTTTTTTGTTGTTTTTTTCCCCCCTCTCCAGTGTGACTCTCTGGACCATTCTTTTTTCACAAAAGGGAATGCCTCGTCAAGACACTCATTGACGATCATCCTATCAGTGCAAGTAGCAAATCCAACCATATAATTCATGTTAAAGTGAAAAGTAAAAACCTCCATCAGGTAGTGGCATCTATATCTAAGAAAAGACATCAGCCATGATCAAATTTTCACATGTATTACAACCTCTGTTAACTAAAGTTTGGTCGGAACTTACCTAAAGCCTATTTCAGAATATAAAACCTATGATCGTTTTAAGAAACTGACTAGGAGGAAAGAATATTCTTTGGGAAATATAGTACTAAACTTGAGAACACAGAAAACCCTATATAAAAGTGCTAAACAATGTAAAATAATATCTCATATTCCAAATATAATATTTATCAAGGAAAATATATTTAATAGTTCTCTGATTTTTTTAACCTTATTAAAGGCTCTGACTACAGTGGATACTTAATAAAGTCTATAAATAAGTAATAGTACTCTTTATTTTTTTGCTTGTCTAGGCTGACAAAAAATATAATCTGCTAATGAAGATACTATTGTGCTTTGATATAGTTATATGTATGTAAAACTACATACATAGTTATATATATTATGTATAATACATACACATTTTATATACATATAGAGAAATCTAATAAATAATATAAATCAGGTCATATTTTATACAAAATGGAAAAGATTGTTCTTAAAGAAATTCATCATTTTTATAAAGCAACATAATAATACTATATAGGGATAACTATTATGTATCAGTGATGAAAGTTTGGATGTTTCTTTGGCAGATTTCTTAAAGTGTATAATATCTAGAAGAATTTAAGTTTCTGTTTGTTTTCTTTAATATATAAACAACAGAAAAAACACCCCACCTTGCAAATATCCAGCAACTTCCCATTCCTTTGATGATCTCTATATCTCTCTAAAGTAAGACTATAACACTTGAATCAACTTTTCCCCCCAAAAAAATTACAAAGTGAACAGCTATAAAATATACTTTTCTTCCCCCCAAAACAATAAAAATAAATTCACTGCTTACAGAATGATCCTTTTTTAAGTAGGAGATTATCTAATCCAACCCTCTTGTTTTACAGTTGAAAATCTAAGAGTTAGGCATGTGGAGTCATTTGACCAACACTATGAAATAAACTTTCCCTCCCAAAAAAAAAACAATAAAAATCAATTCACTTAATTTACAGAACTATCCTTTTTTAAGTAGGAGATTACCGAGTACAACTTGTCGTTTTACAGCTGAAAATCTAAAAGGCAGGGAAGTGGAGTCACTTGTCCAAGATCACTGGTCCATAGTGGCAGGATCTTGAACCCACCTTTTCTGATTCCTAGACCAGTTCCCTTTCCATTGAACAAAATTCAAGTTATATTTTTGTTCTGTATTTATTTTAGACACAGTCTTCTGGAACCCTTGAATATAAAATCCTCCTAGGAGAGTTGTCTTAAGCAGCAGATTAAGAAATGAGTTCGAAAAAAGGGTTCCGTTCACCAACACCAGTTAAGAGTTGGGTATCCTGCTGAGAGAAAAGAAACTACTGCCTCTCTCTCTCACTACCTCTTCCCTTCAATCCCCCTGGAGCTAAGCTCCAGCTACAGAAGCAGCTTAATTCGGGGAGGAGAAAGGGAATCCAACGTGCCCCTTTAGGAAGAGGCAATGCAGCTCAGTGGAAAGCAATCCGGACTTACAGGGGCCCCGGGTGAGAATTCTGATGCTGCCACTTAATCGTGGGACTTTAGACTAAGCCATAAAACAAGCTGGTGCAGAGCGAAGGGATGGGCAGGATTACATCCCGGACCGCTTCCGAGCAACCCCCGCCTTCCCCAAGAGGACCCAGCCAAAAGAAGGACGGGACGGAGGGTTTCCTGAGCCCAGGTCCCGAGCTAGGTCCCGGGGCTCCACTCCGGAGGGATGCTCAGGATGCCCCTACACACCAGGTGGCCGGCGGGGGCGGGGCGCGCCTGCAGCCCCGCCCCGGCCGGACCGGGTCCGAGGCAGGGGCAGGGGCGGGGGCGGGGCCGGCTCTCACCCTTGTCGCAGGCCAGCAGGAAGAGTTTCTCGTCCAACGTGGTGTCCTCCTTCACCTCCCGTACGTCCTTCAGTGCCAGGAGCCTGGTTGGGGAGGAGGACGCCGAAGAGCCCGAGAGGTCCGAGCTCTGGTACAGAGCCGCCATGATGGCGGCCCATGAAGGGGGGGCGCCAGGGGGTGGGGAAGGGGACGGGGACCGGGACGAAGACGGGGACGGAGATGGGGAGGGGGACGGGGACGGAGTGGGGGCTTCCTCCGACCCCGGCCCCGACCCCCACTCCGCCCCGTGGCTGGGAAGAAGCTGCGAAGCTTCCACGGTCCCCTCGTGGCGCGGCCGCTCCGGAGCCACCGGCGTCAGCGCTCGAGCCGCTAGAGCTCCACTGACAGGCGACCGTCCCCCACAGGCGCCCGCCGGGGATGGCAGAGCGCATGCGCGGGCCGGGGCCGGGCGCCCCTCCCTCCCCATACCCATTTCTAACCCCATCCCCTCCCTCCGGGGCGGCCAGAGGGCGCGATGCTCGAGGGACTTTGCTGAGGGCTGGGGAGGAGGGTGGCACGCGACGCGGAGTGGTCCGGAGGGCGGGGCTCTGGGAAGGAGGGCAGGGAGTCCTCCAGCGGGGTGAGCTCTCTGGGGAGGACGGTCTGGGATAGGGAGCGCGAAACAGTGGGAAGATGGGGGGACAGGAGAGCAGAGAGAGCAGAGCGCGTAGCGGGGGTCGGGGAGGCAGAGAGCTGGCTCTGGGAGCTGGGGTGGGGGTGGGGGAGGCGGCGCGGAAGAGGGACGGGCTCCCAGGAGAGCGAGGACCGCAGGGATCGGGCGTCAGGGGAGGGAGGCCCGGGGAGCCCGTGAAAGATCTAGGAGACCGGAGCCGGTGCGGGGTGCTAAGAGAGGCGAGGGGCTGCGAAGGAATGGGAAAGAGGGCAGAGGGGAAGCGATGCAGGGGGAAATGGGAAAGGGGGCCGGGAGGAAAGGGGATCTGGGAGAGAAGCAGGGAGATGGGAAAGGAGGTAGAGAGATCTGGGAGAAGAGGGAAGGGGTAGGAAAAGGGGCTGGGGTAATCAGAGCACAGAGCAGGGGAGGGGGCTGGGAAAGGTGAGAGGAAGTGGGAAAGAACAAGATGCTCCAAAGGAGCAGAGGTATCAGGGCGAGGAGCAGCGGAGAGGGTAAGAAAGGAGCGCAAGGAGAAAGGGGGAGCAAGGGGACCAGAAGAGGGGATGGGAAAAGGGGCAGGGGAAATCAGGGCACGGAGTAGGGGAGGGGGGAGGGGGTGCCTGGGGCAGTCGCGAGGCCCTCGGGAGCTGGAAGCGGAGCGGTCTCGGTCAGGCCTCAGGTGCTGCTCTCCGACTTGCTCCTCACGTCATCCTCGGTCTCCCAGGAGCTGCGAGGCCGGACCCGACTTGCAGCTATGGTGGCCGAGGAGGGCACCTCGTATCTTCTCTATTGACGTTTAGAATGAGAAATCTCTCTCCCTTCTGGCGGGGCGGGGGAGAAGAGGGAGAGCCGGGAAGACCTGGGAAGACCTGGGTTCAAGTCCAGACCCTGACACCATTTGACTGATGACTCTAGGCCATACCCTTCATCTCCCTCTTGCCTTACATCTAAGCCACTGACCTGCCTGGATAGTCAAGAAATTCCTTCCTGAGAGTTCTCCAAATTTGTGCTTTGGAGCTGAAAAGAAGCAGAAAAAGAAAGGAGCATTTGAATCTCTTTGGAGATCATAAGTTAATAGCTTTAGCACCAGAAGGGACCATAGAAGCCATTGGGTCCACTTCCCCCATTTCACAGATCAGAAAGCCGAAGCCCAGAGTAGTTAAGTGACTTGCCTAAGATCATACAGCTGCTGTCTGAGGCCAGATAAGAATTTAGGTCTTTCTGATTACAAATCCAAGACACCCTCCATAGACATTTTCAAGATGACCTCTTCCAAGATTGTGGAGGTATTAAGTAACAGAACTAAGACTAGGATGAATTAAAAAGCCACTTTTAGATGTTTCCTATGTGCAAAGGCTTTATGAGCTAGGGATGCAATTTAAAAAATAAGGCAGACCCTGTTCCAAGAAACTCTTTATAATGGGAGAAATGAAAATACAGAACCAGCCTGGTGCTCTTCTCTGGGGTTTTTTTCCCCCTATCACTCTCCCTTTCTAACAACCCTTTCCCTCCATCAACTGCTAACACAATTCTCATAAAGAAGAAGAGTTAAACCAAAACAAAACAAAAATAACCAAACCTGCCTCACCCTCAGTAGTAGCCTTTTTTTTTTAAACCCTACCTTGTCTTAGAATGTGTTGTTCCTAGGAGGAAAAGTGGTAAGGGCTAGGAATTTGGGGTTAAGTAATTTGTCCAGAGTCACAAAGCTAGGAAGTTTGAGGTGAGACTTGAACCCATAACCTCCCATCTCTACACCTCAGTCTCTAGCCATGGAGCCACATACCTATTCCTGTAGCTATGTAACTGTCCCTGCTGCCTTCCTCTTTAAGGAAAAAAAAGGGAAGACTTCTTGTTGGAGGTAAAGCCTGAATGAATTCCACAAAGCATAGATGAGGAGAAAGTACATTCTAGTCATAAGGCTTCGGGTTAAATTGGAAGGGAAGCCTTGCAAAGCTGAGAGTTAAAAAGAGACTAGAATGTTGTGCAGAAAATATCTGTGTTTAATAAATCTAGAAAGGTAGTTTGGAACTGGATTATGCAGTGTTTTTTGTAAGGGAAACAGTTGATATTTATCCTAGAGGCAAGGGGATGCCACTGAATATTCTTGAGTATTGGGTGTAATATGGTCAAATCTGTGCATTAAGAATGTTTGGCAGCTCTTTGGGAGATGAACTAATGGAGCAAACAATAGTAACAGAATTTTAGTAGTCTGGGAAAGAGGCAGTGAGGACTTAGACCTGATTGACCACAGTGTAAGTAGAGAAAAAGGGACAGGTGGGACTTGTAGAGGGAAAATAAAGGAGATTTGATAGCTGATTAGTTATATGAGTTATATGAGGAACAAGGAAAAAAGGAAGAGTAGAGGATGACTCCAAGATGATGAATCTGGATAATTAAAGAGTCATGTTCTGTTCGACAGAATAGAAAAAAGACAGGAAGAAAAGAGAGTTTGTTGGAAAAGATCATTAATTCTGTTTTGTGCATGGTAAGTTCTGGATCTCTATGGGACATCTATTAGGAGATGTCTAGTAAATAGGCAGTTGGTGACATGAGTCTGAAGCTTGGAAAAGAGAGCTTTTAGACATCTGTTGGAGCTCACTTTCTGCCAAAAGCAGAGCAGTTGGTAAGTTCTTGACTAGTCTTAATGCTTATTTTATTCTTTGTAAATTGGAGGAAGGGACATGGGGTGCTGTTTTTCTGATTCTGATGAATATGGAGGAACTTGAAATAGAAAAAGAGTATTTGCATAGTGCCTGAAGATTTGTAAAATGCCTCATATTTGTACCTCACCACAATCCTCTGAGAAGAACACCAGTAAACTCCATTTTACATATGAGGAAAACTAGTCTTACAAAGGCAAATTACTTGCCCACGACAGCTACTAATTATTGAGTGGGATTTAAATTCATTCTTATTGTGTCCAGGCCCTGGAATCTGCTAAGGAAAGAAGTGACCAATATAAATTATGGTTTATTGGAGAGGACAGGAAGCCCAGCCATATATATATATATATATATATATACGTGTGTATACATATACGTGTGTATATATATATATATATACATATACGTGTGTGTGTGTGTGTGTATATATATATATATATATATATATATATATATATATATATTAGCTATAAGATGGGAGTAGGGGAAGGGCTAATTGTCAGAGGACTTAAGAAAGGTTTAGTTGAGACAAAATGTTGCCTGAATTGCATCCTGAAGGGATTCTAGGAGGCAGAGATGAGAAGGGAATGCCATCCAGGCTTAGAGAATAGGAAGTGGAGTGACCTATGTGAAGAGAGAAAGCCAGTTTGTCTGCATCTCATATACTACTAGAGTGGGAGGCAAGAAAGAGATTGGGACAAATTGTAAAAGGCTTTACAAGCCAAAGGAAATTTCTATTTTATCCTAAAAGCAATAGGAGACATTGGGGTTTATTGAGTAGGGAAGTGACATGGTCAGAGGTTCAATTAAGGGAAATCACTTTGATAGCTATTTCAAAGTTGATCTGGATGGGTGGGGTGGAGGAACAAGGTACTTACACCAATTATTAGCAGGCTGTCAAAGTATTCTAAGGGAGAGGTCATGAGGATTTGAGCTAAGGTAGTGGTAGTGTGACTGGAATGGGAAGATTGGAAGCAAGTGATATTGTAGAAGGAGAGAATTATGATGGGGTTAGGGAGTGGAGCAAGATGGTAGTAGAGTATCCTAAAGGGTAAGCAGAATATTTTCTTACCTGGACAGGGGAAAATAAAACAGATAGGAGCAAAAAAAAAAAGAGTTCCTATAATGAAAGTACCTATTAAAATCAATCTCATAATATAATACATTGTTCTTTATATAAAATGATTACACTGACTTTCAGGTTCCTCTCTACTAATGGTGAAGGAATTCTGCTTATCCATTGTTGTTCAGCCATGCCAGACTCTTCATGCCCCTGTGGACCATTGCACACCACGACTGTCCAGGGGATTTTCTTGGCAAAGACACTGGAGTGGTTTGCCATTTCCTCTTCTATTGAATTTAGGATAACAAAGGTTAAGTGACTTTTCCAGTGTCACACAGCCAGTATATGAGGTCAAATTTGAACTCAGATCTTCCTGATTCCAGTCTAACTGCCTTATCTACTACCCATACTCTATGAATCAATCTCTAAAGGGATAAGCAACTTATAGTTGACAGACTAGGTCTGCATTATATGACTAAAGAACAGAATCGTAAACATGGTCTCAGAAGAGTCAGGCTTTTATTAAAGTAAAAAGATAGATTTATTAAATACTCAGGCACAGTTATATGACAGAAATCTAATAAAGCAATAAACATTTGAAAAGAATACAAATCACCATATCCTTCAAGTCAGTGGTACCCTGATAAGATCTAGTACCTTTTAGAAAGTGTTCCAGTCAAGTCATCAAAAGTCTTTTAATCTGAGTATTCAGTACAAAAGATAATATTATGAATTACTTATACTGCTAGATCTGGTAATCCAGGAAGTCTAAGCAAATGCAGAATATACAGATCAAATAATAAGGTAGGCAAATTATATAGAAAGGAAATCACTTAAAACTTCCTAATCAAAATTATTCACAAATAAAAATGCCAGTTGAACCACATATTAGGGACATTGCTTTTAAGATTTCATTCATATGGGAAGTTGTCTGGGAACACTGAAGATAACAGAAAAATGATTCTGATAAGGAAGAAAAAGGGGCAACTGTCTTGAGAGATTTATGTCCATGTATAGGAAACCAATCCACCATTTAAAAAAGAAGACATGTAAAGAAGGTAGAAACAAGGTCAGATAACTGAGGATGAATACAAATAAGTGACACCATACTATAAGAACAGCTAAATCTCAGAATCTTTTGAAGCTATTAGACTGAGGAAGAGAAAGATAAGTGTTTAGAGTAGATTGCTTTTCAGAGTAAACGGTATGATTTTAATGAATGGGGAAGATAGAAGATTCAATTTTTGTTTTGTATTCTCTCCTACTAAGGAAAACAATTTTCAGACTAAGGATTGAACAAAAATGATTTATGGGAATGTAAAAGTGATAAATGAAATGGTAAGAGACCAGGGTACTGAAAGAATTGATGCATTTGATTGCTGATTTGCTCAGCCATTTTTTTTTAAATGATGGAGAAATGGAAAAGGTACCACAAAGCAAGAGTAAGCAGAAATCATGCTATTCAAAAAATGGCATAGAGGATAGAGTCTTCAAATTAAGCTATAGTTTCACTTTCTTCATCATTCTAGAATATGTTGGGGGAGGCATTTTAAACCTTTACCTTCTGTCTTAGAATCAATTCTGTGTATTAGTTCCAAGGCAGAAGATCCATAAGGGATAGGCAATGGAGGTGAAGTGATTTGCCAAGGGTCAAACAGCTAGGAAGTGTCTGAGGCTGTATCTGAACCTGGGACCTTCTGTCTCTAGGCCTGACTTCACTGAGCTGCCAAGCTGTCCTTTAAAATATTTTATTAAAGAGATGATTTATAATCATTTAAAATGGGAATTGGCAACTACTGAAAGTACATGGGTTCATCAATAGCATGTCATTCCAGGCTAAATTAATTTACTTTTTGGTGGATGTCAACCCCTCATTCCAGTAAAAACCTCTACAGTACAATATTCAGATGTTTTCTCTAATGCAGTAGTTCCCAATGTGTGGTACTTGGACTCCTAGAGATCCTTAAGACCCTTTTAGAAAATCAAAGAGATCAAAACTATTTTTGTAATAATATTTAGACATTATTTGCCTATATATCTGGTAAGGTCAGATTTTCTTTATTTTTTATATTTTTATATTATTTTATATTATATTATTTAGTATCATATATTATCTTTATGTTTTCTTTATATATCATATGTAATATATATCTTTATATATATATAAAACAGCTTATTATGAGATTCAATGCATGGTCAGATATAAAAATCCAGCACCCTTCTATAAAACTCTTAATATAGACCCAATGATGAACTATATGTATGTTCTAGGACTAGCCTAGCCAAATTCAATGAGACTCATCACTGAGCTAGGGGGATGATTCATTTTTCAGCTCTTAATGACCATCTAGAGGCATCTACATCAATGAAATTATGGATCTCTAAAATATATATAATAATGAACAGAACACTGGATATGATATCAAAAGACCTGAGTTCAAATCAAACCTTGCTTCTTACTTGCTCTGAGACCCTGGGCAAGTAAGCTAACTTTTCTGAGCCTTTTTTTTTCCATCTGTAAGCTGCAAGGGCTGGATAGGGTGATTCCAAAGGTTGCTTCTGGGTAGAACTTTTAAAAATTCTTTGACCTCTCAAATGAAGCCACTCTTTTAATGATTAAAGTACAGTAAGTTCAGACTCATGAATAATGTATTGTTTCCATCTAATTGTTATGTCATTTTATTCAAAGTAACTACCAGTTTTGGTACAGTACATTACCATTATCTAGATGACTTTAAAGCCACAAATAAACACTATATCATATGAATAACTTTGCTTAGGGCCTGCCTACCCCCTTTGGCTACAATGAAAACAATTTTTCTATCATTTTTGCATACACTCTTTTGGATCATCCCCATGTTTTCTTACTATGAGGAAATCATTGATTTATTGATCTATGATCTATACCTAGTTTATTTTCAATCAGTTTATTGTGATTTCATATGGAAAATGATTATACCTATCCATCAATATTAAGTTAGTCATTATTTAATCAAGTATATTATTCAATATTAAATATATTAGGATGATTGTATCCATTTTAAAACCCTCTTTCTTCTATTAGACTTATAAATTACATTTGTTTTGCTTAATCATTCTGACTAGGGGACCTCCACCCTGATCAAAAGGCCAGAGCCAATCTTTACCCTGAATCTGATCATCTAAGTTTAACATGAGAGAAATGTTCTAATACTGTGGGAAGTCCTCCAGTTATTTTAGGAGTCGTTCTGCTCTTACCCCCTCCACCCTTGTTATTTTCCATGATTACCCAACATGGGCGGCATCCAGCCTGCCAGGCCTTAGTCAGCAAAGTCAGCCTATGCCTAGACATTCTGTGATCATCCATGTAGATATTTGCCTGCTAACCTTCCTGGTAGATACTCCTAAAGAGTCAGGGTCTAGATTTGTTGACTAATAAGATTTTGTGTTTTATTCTGCCTCTTCTATATCTTCTGTACCATCTAGGTAACAAGCATTATAAAAATCTGTACCCTGGAGGGAGAGCTATCTGAGACTCTGAGAAAGATCTGGCATGCTATTCATTAAAGGAGCACAGGTCCCTTTAATAATACCTTTTGGCATGGGACTCTGCCTCAGTTGTTTTTTGCAGATTGTACTGGTTTATGTGTGTATGACACATGTTATTGTCCCTGACTTCTTTCTTCATCAGCTAACATATATCCTTTCCCATCATCCAAAGGCCACTCAAAATCAATATTAGTTTTGATCTTCTAGAATAAAAAGACTTTAGAAATCATTTTCTCCATTTCCCTCATTTTATGGATTAAAGAGGTCATATCATGAATAAATGGCAAAGCTAGTTCTAGAACCCAGTTCTTATATTTTAAAAATAACTTACTTGTCTATATTAAATCAGCTTTTTTTCTAACCCCAATAAAGAATCATGTAGTCTGTCTCCCAATTGATAATGTTACAGGGTATTTTGTAAAATACCATGACTATTCACTTGGTGGTTTGATAAAGTTAAACTTCATAGGCACTAGAACCCACTCTACTCTTCCCTGAAACATTTATGACAACTGAGCATAGTGGTCTCATATTTTGTAGCCTAACATGAATTTATATTGTAGAACCCAACTCTCAAGGCTTGTATTTGCATAAGACTCTCCTAAATGGAGGAGAGAATGATCACTTGACACTCTTGGAATCTATGGGGAGTGTATCTAGGCTTTGGATTTTAAAGAAGACTTATGAAGTTCCAGTCTTTCTTCAAGAAGAGATCTCTTGAGGGAGAGAAATACAGATATCCCTCATTGTGGTGGTTAGGGGTGGCATCCCCATGATCTAGAAAATCAGTAAAAAATTTTGACCTTTCCTTCATACTGGAGAAGTCTGAATTGTTATCTTTTTATTTTATTGGGTATTTATAGTACCTTATATGCACTTATAAATTACTAAACTTTTTAAGATTTGCTGACCTTCATGTTCTCACAAACTTTAACTTTTTACTTATTTTTAACTTGAAAAAAGAAAATATATGTTTTTATTGTATTAAAAGATAAAACATGCTGATACTATGTAATACTATATATATTTTATGGATTTCTGAGTTTCTAATGTTCTGTTTCATCTGCAGCTTCTATAAAACTCTCCCAAAATCCTTATTTAATTTCTTATTCTGACTGATATATCAAAACGTTGATGTGGAAGGAATGCCTTGTACTAGGAAGAAGCCAAATACATTCCTATTCACAGCTTGCCACACTAGAGAGACTTTCCCCTTGGGTAGAATCAAGGACTGTCTTAGATGTTCTATCTCACTTTCACATGAGAGTTCATTCACTATGGGTATTATCTATTCTATTATCACCATGGGTATATATATTCTAATATGTACAATCTCTGGGGATTTCTGCATGCTTTCAGGTTGGATTAATGGATTTCTTTGCTATTTACTATTGTTATAGGGAAGTTAAACAGAAGGGATCAAACTAATTAATTAATTATATATTATATGTATGTATGTGTGTGTGTGTGTGTGTGTGTGTGTGTGTGTGTGTGAACAGGTTCATTAGCTAAAGGGACAAGGGAATGGAAAGTGAATGGGGAGTAACTTATTTTTCTAACCCACCCAGATAGTAAAATCTTAGCCATTCTAAATAACCTTAATCTAACTAAATAAAAGGATAATTAAAGATAAAGGGGATTAGTAAAGTCCACAGGGTCCAGACTCTCACAACATCAGAGTCCTCACTTGGGTCACTGAGGAGTCTCAAGATGAATCCTCACAAGGTTCAGGAAGGGAGGAGGCACTCACGTGTGCGCGCGCGCGCGCGCGCGCGCACACACACACACACACACACACACACACACACACACACACACACACACACACACACACACACACTGTCCACCAGCGTGGGGGGGGGGGGGAGCGGGAATCACTCACTCAACGTCTCCTTAAAGATGATCCAATTCCCAGGAAGCTCCAAAGTTGGTTTCCTTCAGAGAGACACTTCCACACACCCTCTCTGTCTGCTTCACAGAGAGAGAGAAAGAGTCTCAGTTGCCAGTTTTCCAACTGCCTTAGAATGCTGACCCAGTCCTTGCTCTGTGGCATCTTGGTTTGAAGGCTGTCAGCCAGCCTTGCTAAATTCCCTTGCTCTACTATGTGTGATGGTCTATGTGGAACTGAGGTTTGGTGTGAAGAGAATTAATCATACTTGAAGATAGAGCTTGAGACACTCCTTCCCTTCTAAGGGATGATACCTAGAAAAGTGGCTTAAATCTAAAGTTCATTTCTCTTGATTTTTCAATATTTAGGGGGGCAAACAGATATAATTCTCTCCTGGAGTCCCATTTCTCCAGAGGGTAGAGTGGCCAGTTACAATCTCTTGAAGCCTTTTCCAGCAAGAATGAAAGTCTCCCATGGGAAGGAGTGGAGGAGAATCCAGGGGTATCTCCCTTTTTCACTCCTCCCTAAAAGCCATCTTAAAATAGACCTATATGGACACACATAACCTAGAACTAAAGTCAAGGACTAGTAGAGCAGCTTTGCACACAATGATCAAGCCCCTGGGCAGCCCCAGATTTTCTGAGAAAATAAGTACAGGTGGATTCACAACCTTTAATCTTTCTTCAAATAAAGAGTTCAAATGTGCCCTTTCTACTATTCTTACTATTGAGGGTGTCCCAAAAGTCTTAGTGTCGTTTTAAGCTTTAGTGGTTTAAAACTGTGCTACAACTCTGGGATATGCTCTCGTACACCGATTCTCATAGTTCCCATGGTGGCTTTCTAGTTCAGTCCGAAGCTCTCCCAACATTAAAATAAAACTAGGCCAACTAAAATTGAGTCATTTAGGTATTTGCTAGGATTATTTTTTCAAATCAGATATCTTAGGTGTCAGAATTCTTATCTTTTAAGTGCATTTGCTTTCATACTACAGGATTATCCTCCTACAACACTGATCCATAAAACACATAATGAAACAGTGTTACTTTAGGCAATTAGCTACATTGGAGCAATTAATCAATCCATTATTAAGCTTCTACTATGTGACAAAAAATGTGATATAAATACAAAATTGAAATTCTCTGACCTTGAATTTATGATATAGCAACAAGGCTATCTGTAGGTAGATACAAAATCCATACAAGGTAATTGAGAGTAGAGAAAGAAGCAAGATTTGGGGATCAAGAAAGACTAAATGTAGAAAGTAGCAATTCTAAGGGGCAAATTTGAGGAGGGAATGTTGTAAATGGGAAATCAGATCAGTCTTGGAAAGCCAAAATACAGGCAAGAAAAAGGTTAAAATCAGGAAGTGTCTAAAATGATCATAGGAGAATATGAAAGTGTACTATACTGGGCAGGCTATTATATTGTACAGCTTGGACATATCGAGATCTTAAATGGGAAGACCTGGCACCCCAAGTCTTCAGAGAAACTCCTGAAATTTACAGATGGTAACATCCAGCCAGCAAAGGAGAACTGAGAGCCACATTTCTGTGATAGAGCAGAGAAAGATATAGCAAACACACTAACAGAAAGGTTAGCAAATGAATTGACCACAGGGAGCAACTTCAGAAAAGGGGAGACATATGTATAGTGTCTCTTTAGGCACTAGAAATGGGTTTAATAAGACTGAGCATAGAGAGAGAATCTAGGACATATAGAAAGTATAAGAAAAGAGGAATGTATCCTGACTTCTAATTTATGATCAATAATGACTCTAATTGATCCAACCATTCTGGTAGGCATTTTGGAATTATGCCCAAAGGGCTTTAAAATATTGCATGCCCTTTGATCCAACTATACCACTACTGCATTTGTATCCCAAAGAGATATTAAAAATGTACAAAAATATAGCCATGCTTTTTCTGATGGCAAAAAAGAAATTGGAAAAATGAGAGGATGTCCCTCGATTGGGGAATGGCTGAACAAATTGTGGTATATGATGGTGATGGATTACTATTGTGCTATAAGGAATGATGAACTGCTTGATTTCTATATGAACTGGAATGACCTCCATAAATAGATGCAGAGTGAAAGAAGCAGAACCAGGAGAACATTGTACACAGTAACTGAAACACTGTGGGACAATCAAATGTAATAGACTCTGCTACTAATAGCAATGCAGTGATCCAGGACAATCCCATGGAATTTATGAAAAAGAATGCTATCCACATCTAGAGAAAGAACTATGGGAATAGAAATGCAGAAGAAAAAGATATGATTTATTACTTGGTTATATGGGTATATGATTTGGGATTGTGGCTTTTAAAAGATTATTATAAATACGAATAATATGGAAATAGGTTTTGAGTAATAAGACATGTAAAAGCCAGTGGAATTGCTTGTCAGCTCCAGGAAGGGGGAGGAAGGAGGGGAAGAAGATAATATGAATCATGTAATCTTGGGGAAATATTCTAAAAAATAAAATAAAATAATGTGAAAAAATAGTGGCTCTCATGACATTGGACATTATATAGCTGTATAAGTATATATACAAATATATGTATCCATATATATATATATATATATGTACATATTAGAGGCAACATGGCATAGTCAGTTAATAAGTCTTTGTTAAGTGTTTTCTATGTACTGGGCATTATGCTGACTGGAGAGCTGTCCAAAGTTAGGAAGATCTGGGATCCAAGTCCCATCACTGATATAGACTGGCTGTGAGTCTCTGGGCAAATCACTTAATCTCTGTAACCCAGCCAACTCTTTAATAATAAATTTTCTTAATCTCTTTTTAAAATGTTTTATAACTATTCTTATTGGGTTTCTTTGTTAGCCTACATCTTATTTTATGCATTCAAAAACTATTTTCTCTTTATCTCATATGTATATGGAATATATATAGAGAGATTACATATACATATCTACATGCATATTAGCCACAGCTAGAAAAGTACAGCCTTATCTCCCTGAGTAACAGAAATAAAAATGCTCAAATCACTACTAAAATCAATCTAACGAACCTGTCTTTAGGAAGAGATGATTTAAACATAAAGTCACAATTATTCAATCTTAACAATTTTGTTGCCATGGATTTGGAGTTTCTGCAGTAATTTCTTGGTACAATCTCTAGATTGGGATGGAGGAGAGAAAATCACCTCAAGAACCACCTTGCTGCTAGAGTAACATATGTTCTGGCATTCTCAACAACTTGACTTTGATGTGTCAACATCAACATAATCTATATCAATTCGATACCTGGCCTACAGTTACCACTTGGCTGGGTGCAAAATTCCATATATCCAAAGAGGAGCTATCACTGACTTGGGGTCAGAGAGCAAATGGTTTAGTAAGACCAGGAGTTTAGAAGTCAAATCTCCTCCTTTCCCTTCATACCCACCTTGAAGAAACTGACAGAGTAAGGCATCAAGAATAACCCAAGTCAGGATGTAGACTCTAAATGATCATCTTAGTGCAAACATCAACGACATGGAAATGGGTTCTGATCAAGGACACATATAAAACCCAGTGGAATTGCACATCAGCTACAGGAGGGGAGGGGAGGAAGAATATGATTCTTGTAACCAAGGAATAATGTTCTAAAATGACTAAATAATTTTTTAAGTTTAGATTTAAATTTAAATTAAAAAAGAATACCCCAAGTCAGTAATAGCCTCTCTTCTTTGGATATATGCTGTCCCAATGAATTTTGCACCCAGCCAAAAGTGGTAACTATAGGTCAGATATCTCATTGATATAGATTATGTTGATGCTGTTATATCAAAGTCAAGTTGTTAAGAATACCAGAACATATGTTACTCTAGCAGCAAGGTGGTTCTTAAGGTGATTTCCTTTTCCTCCATCCCAATCTAGAAATTGTACCAAGAAATTACTGCAGAAACTCCAAATGCATGGCAACAAAATTGTTAAGATTGAATAATTGTGACTTTATGTTTAAATCATCTCTTCCTAAAGACAGGTTCCTTAGATTGATTTTAGCTTATGCTAAACTTGGATCACTTGTCTACTATGCCTTTTTTTCTTTTCTGTTAAATGTTACCTATGAAAGTATCAAAGAACTGCAAAAAGAAATGTTGCACCTTTTGTTCTATACCTGTCCTTCTTCCCTATTTCCAAGAAGAGTAGAGACTTTGGGCTGTGGATTAAGCTATAAAGGTGGTCACAAGAGTGATAGAATTTGGGGTAGAACAGTCAGTATTAAAAGTAAGAGAGGATGAAATGCTGAAATTATGCTGGGTGGGGAAAACTTCTTGCTGTTGATTTGCCCCATTGTTCCATGATGGTACAGTTGTATCCATAAAAGGTTGGTGATCCTTGCCAGTACAGGACAACTAGGGCCAAGAATATCACCTGCTGAGTATTCTGCCTTTTCCTGAATTTGTGTCCTGTGTCATGAGTCCTAGGTTCAGAGTTCCTACCTTCTCACCTAAAGAACACTCTACTAAACTCATATTTGAACACTGAGTAGGCACTCATTTTCTGTTCACTATAAACCAATTCAAATTGTGCCTTTCCTGGAATTCATAGTTTTAAGGCAGATCCTATATTGGGAACAAGGGAGGTACTCCCAGGGCCTGGAAGAGCATCAGACTCTTTGATGTCTTATTTCATTAAGCATGGTGTATTAATTATCCTGAATCATTTGTTTATCTTATGGTTCCAAGTACATTTGTCATCCTCTGTGGAGAATTAATTCCATTATGCTAAAGTCATATGACTAGACTTCAAAGAAATAAACCAAGTCCAAGAAGTAGGAAGGGTTTTGGCCAGCTAAGTTGGGGGCACATAAAGAAATTACAATTAAGTTGGAATTTCCAGTTCACTGATTCCACACACTCCTCGCCAACAAGTTGGCACTGTCCTACAGAAATGAAGTTAAGGGTCTCACTAACATGAGACCCACAGGGAGCGTGGTACTTATTCCATGGATTGGTATGAGCAAACTCCCAAGAAAACCTTGAGGCACTCCCAGGACTTCTGGAAAGCAAAATCGCATGAGGAGCTATGAGGAGCTAACTGCTATATGGTGGTTAAAATAATACTATGAAAACTATTTTTTTAATTTGCTACTTTAACATTGTTTACTTTCATTTTCTGGAACATAGGCTTGTGAGAAACAAAATTTTAAAGGTTACATATTTTTATTAAATGGAAGAAAATAGACACATTTCTACATATATAATATCTTTATTAAATACATTTTGTCAGGGGAAATATCCTCAAGTGTCATAATTTATATAAATTTAATAACAATATAGTGGCTAAATTCAGAGGGGGGAATTGAAAATGTGATTTAAATTATCTTATTGAAGGGTGAGAACATTGTTTAAATCTATACATTGGAATATCCTAGTCACAATAGAAAATGAAGGCAAAATATCTTTTTTGTAATGATATGTTCCATTAAGATTCTACATTCAGGTCACTTTATTACAAATATTCCTTCCCAAAGAAATGGATGTGCTTTGTTTTCCCTGACAACTATTCATATACTTATCAGTCGTAAATACAGAAGAGGAAATTCAGTCTACTTATTCCCTGTGATATAAGTGATAGAGCTTTTGTTACATGGCACCAGCATCAGTTAGACGGTGGAAACTTTGGAATTTTAAGTGATAGCAACCAACCATGAAAATGGATTGGCTAAAACCCTAATCTACTCCTATTCATAGAATTTCAAGAGATGTAAGGGATCTTAGAAGTCATCTTATCCAACTGATACCTGACAGATACTGGCAGTAACTATCCATTCCCAATCTGAAGGAAACGTGGGATCAGAGATATAGAGAGTCAGAAGGGATCCAGAGGTCACCGTGTTTAATATTCTCATCTTAAAGATGAGAAATTGAAGGTTCATATTAGTCAAGCAATTTAGCCAAGGTCCCCAAAGTGGTAAACAGCAGAATTGGGATTTGAAACCAGACTCTGACTCCATATATAGCTCTTTTTGTCACTGTACCCTGTTGTTGCCTCTCCAGCTATGAAAAAACATGAAAATATATTATCCACCAAATATTATCCTTATTCATTTTTACAGAGAGAATATTGTTTATTGATTCCTAAGTGGGCTGTAACCAGTGCAAGATGAGGTCAACGTATCTAGCTATATGCTAGCTGAGGTCTGGCCACAAAGAGAGCCCATAAAGAAAGAGACAGGAGGTGACCAATTGTGAGTTTAAATGAAAGAATTCCTAAAATGTTCATATGCCAGAAGTCCAAAAATTGAACATTGCTGGACACAAAGTAAATACTTGTTGATTGATTAGACAAATTCTCTTACAGGATTTTCAGAACTTTAAATATTTTAAATGTTTTTGCCCAATATACACTCTATAAATGATATCTTGCTAAATTTGAGTATGCCATATGCTTAATGCCACATTATCATACTACTAAATGTAAAAGTATTAGCACGAGTCTCAGTTAAGTTCTCAGTAGAAAGCTATAGCTATTTAAACAAGAGAGCAAAATATTGAGTTTATTTAAGAGTGTGTTCTCATATAAAAGGTTTAATATTAATGAGCAATATTTGTCACTTCCAAATTTAGACAATATAGAAATTTACAGGAGGCTAGTTTGTGGCCCATGTTACATATTTGAAAGAAAAAATAAAAAGGATGAATTATAGAGCATGACTTTAAATACATTAGTGATTAAAATTAAATAACAAAAAAAAAAACACATTTCCTCAGCAGGTCCTGAAATAATATTATTGAGTTAGTTGATCTTTTTTACATCACAAAAGAAAACAAACCAGTCATGATTTAATGGTATTTTAGGGAAAAGAAATAATTCAATGACAAAATCTGAGTGTGGTAATGAACACTTTCTACCACCAGAATTAATTACTAAATTAATCATATTCTCTGAAAAGGCTGACAAGTTCTAACTAGTATAAACAAGATACTAAATATTAATGAATATATAACCATTGTGCATACAAATAATCTCTGGTTTTATACCCACTAAACTTCAGAATTCTGTAAACTGTGAGGCATTCAATGTGTTGAACGTGGCAGAATATTAATTACATATTTCACTATTTTATTTTGTTCAGGCCTTTCCCCATTAAGCATGCAAACACCGTCATAACCATCTTTGGCTTCACTTCTACCAAGTCATCCGGTAGGGCATATATCCGTGCACCAATCTTTCGAGCAACCGAAATGGCATATCTTGAAAAGACAAGAAAAACATCTCATTTTCTGGTCCTTATTGTATATTGTAATAAGTAATAAAATATGTTGTTAAATAGGAATAAATTTCAGAAGGCTGTGGATCACAAGCCCTATTTTCTCCAAATTGTATCAAAAAAATTTGTTACAAATAAAGTATGTTTTCCTACTAGAATGCTCCAAAATCCAAATGAGAGCTTATTTGCAATAAACCGTCAGCACTTACTTAGCATTATTCAGCTTGTCTTCATGGGACAAGTCATCTCTTCTGACCATTTCTTTACGAATTGCGTTTGGTGCAATGGCATCTATTAAATCTAATACAGGTAAACTCGTGCTAATGGATTTATCCTAAAAAACAATTAGTAAAGATTCATAAATGTTACTATTTAAATATTAATCATTAGAAATGCCTCTTTTGACTACCTAAATGAAGGCAGTTCCACACTTCTCTTTAGTGGCCCTCTAGTCAATCCTCCAATATACCTAACTTTAGCAAATCATTTCAACGATTCCCTTTGGGGGCCACACTAATACCATGGTTCTTTGGATTGATTATAATGGCACTACTATTAAGAAATAGAATTAGAGGGCTATTTATAAAGCACTGGCTAAAATAACTATAGAACAGTGTGAACAATATCTCAAAAGGTCAACTAATAATATATAATTGTTCACATTTAGATAGTCCCTCTGCAATTAAAGAAGGCTTTCCTCACAATAATTTTGGGATATAGGGAGTTCAAGTATTAATATGCCTATTTAAGGAAACTTAAAGTCAGAGAGGTTCAGTCACTTGCCCAGGGTCTCACAGCTAAATATCAGATTAAGACTCCAAATTTCTAGCTACGAGGCTCATGGTCTCTACCTGAGACTTAAGGAAATTCTATAAATCAATGACATTTCATCCTTTAGACTGTTGATTCTTAAGTCTATGCTTAATGTTTCTCTGGAAAAGACCAAGCATTAGATCAGGTAAACAGGAGAGAGGAAAAAGAACAAATGGCTGGACTGTAGACAGGAGCCAAATATATGTATCAGACAGTCAACAAGGACCTACTATGTGCCAGATATTGTGCTAAACCCTGGGAATACAAAGAAAGGTTAAAAAAAAAGATCTTCCTCTTAAGGAGCTCACTGTCTAGGTGGGATATAAGGGGGTTAATATGTAAAAATAGGATATACACAGGTTACACTGGAGGTTATACTCAGGGGAAGGGCGCAAAGATTAGGGAGGACTTGGAAAAGGATTTTTGTAATGTGAGCTTTTAGCTGAAACTTGAAGTTAGGCAGCAGAGATACAGAAGAAGAGAGTTACAGGCTGTAAAAATGCCTGCAGTCAAGAGATGGAGTATGGGGTATGAGGAATAGTAAGGAGGACAGTGTCCCTGGATCACAGAGTACATGGCGATCAAGAAGACCGGAGAGGTAGGAAGGGGCCAGGTTGTAAAGTGCTTTGAAAGCCAAACAGAAGATTTTTCTATTGGATCCTAGAGGCAATAGAGAGACACTGGAGTTGACTGAACGGGGGACAGGTTTGATGAGGTAACACTGGCTCTTCAGGAAAATAGGTTTCATATTTGAATTGAAGGAGGACGAGTGGGGAGAGGCAAGGCAGAGAGACCAACAGGTAGACTATTACAGCGGTCCAGGGAAGTGAGAAGTGCTTGCTTCAAGATGGTGGTAGTTTCAGGGGAGTCAATAGGAGAAATATTATGGAGGTAGACATGACAGAACTTGGAAAGTGAATATGGGAAAAGATTGAAGAAATGAGGTGTTAGGTTGCAGGTCCACATGACCAGGAGGATGATTCTCCACAATAGTAACAAGTTAGGTAGGAAAAGAGAGCTCTGGGAACTGAAAGATAAGGAGTTCAGTTTGGGATATATTCAGTTCAAGACATCTATGAGTCATTCAGTTTGATATGTTTGAATATCAGTTGTATATATGAGACTGGGATTAAGGAAGAAGTCAGGGCCGGACAAATAGGTCTGAGAATCATCTGCATAGAGATGCTCATTGAATCCATGGGAGCGAATGAGATCATCAAGTGAAATAGTATATAGAGAGAATAGAACAGGACCTAGGAAAGAGCCTTGGGGCACCTCCATGGTTATCAGGTGTGATCTGGAAGAAGATCCAGTAAATGAGACTAACATGGAGTCAGACAGCTAGGAGAACTAGAAGAGAGCAGCAGCATAAAATCTAGAGCAAAGGGCTGTTAAGTGACTCAGTGGATACAGCCAAGCCTAGAGTCAGGAGGACCTGGGTTCAAATGTGACCTCAGATACTCAGATACAGAGCTTTGTGGCCCTGGGCAAGCCACTTAACCCCATTTGCCTAGCCCTTGACACTCTTCTCTCTTAGTGTTGTTACTAGAACAGAAAGAAAGGGTTTAAAAAAACAAAGTAGAAAGGAGTATCCAGGAGAAGATGACGGTGAATAGGTCAAATACCACAGAAAAGTCAAGAGACATGAGGATTGTGAAAAAGCCAGCAGATTTGACCAGTAAGAAGGAAGCAGTTTCAACTGAATGAAGTCAAACTGCACAAAGGTAAGAAAAGAGTGGGAGGAAAGGAAGTGGAGGCATCAATTGTAGAAAGTGTTCTTATGGAGTTTAGCCACAAAAGGAAGAAAAAATAGAGGAAAATAGTTAGCAGGAATAGATGAATCAAATGAGCATTTTGAGGGTGGAGGAGATTTGAATGTGTTTGCAGATAGTAGGGAAGCAGGCAGTAGATGGGACAGAATGTAGATTAGTGAGAAAATGAGTATGAAGGGGGTAATTTTCTAGGAAAAGGTGCTAGGGGTGGGCAGCAAACCACACAAGGCAGAGGGAAGGTAAAAATGTGGAATCACAAAAACAGAGACCTAGGCATTGGCCATGCTTATCAGGTACTAGAATACTCACCTTAGCATGCAGAAGATACTAGGAGTCAAGTGGAAGAGAGAAGAAATACATGAATGCATCTACGTATGAGAACAGACTCAGAAACAGTAAGGAATGACACTTATGTTCACTAACCCTGTTGCCTATTGATTTTTAAAGGAACACATGACAAATATTCCACATTTTCTAGTCTAGGCCTATTCATTTCTCTACATAGTTTTGTCTTAGACATTCCTCTCATCCCCTTGGCTTTAATTCTGATCTTTATGCAAATAATTTCTAATTATAAATCTCCAGGCCTGATATCTCTCCAGACAGACAGTCCTACATTTCCAATGGTCTTATAGACATTTCATCAAGATACTTATCACTTCAAATTCAACAAGTTTAAAACTGACCTCAGTGCTTTCCCTTAAAACTAGCTTTACCTCCTGGTGTCCCTATTTAGAAGCAGATATCAGATATGATGGTATCACCAATAAGTCTCCCATTCCAGAAACCCTGAGTTATCTTTGCCTTTTATACATGTGATGAATGCCTTATAGTCTTTAAAAATTCATGTTAATGGTTCCTTGCCAATACAGCAAGAGTTCTCCAATGGAGTATCCCAAAGATCTGTACTTGGCCCTGTGCTGTTTAACATTTTTGTCAATGACTTGGATGAAGGCACACAGATGGTATCTTCTCAGACTTGCAGAAGACACAAGGCTGAGAGAGATGGCTAATGAAGCAGATGACAAAGTCAAGATCCAAAATCTTGAAAGACTAGAACTAAACCTAAAAAAAAAATTCAACAGAAATAAATTAAAAACTTTAAAGGCTGAAGTGGCATGGTTACAAATATCTTCTGAATAATATCTGGATTTTAGTGGACTAAAAGATCAATGAGGCAACAGAGTGAGGTAGCAGTTCAAAAATCTAGGGCCATCTTGGGCTGCTTTAAGAAAGTCACAGCTTTCAGGAATATAGAAGTGATAGTTCTGTTCTCTGCAATCATCATTTCCCTCCTAGAGTACTGTGTTCACTTCTGAGCACTGCAATTTAAGAAGCATATTTATTTAGCTTAAGAATATTCAGAACTCAACCAAGATGGTGAAGGACCTTCAGTCCATGCCCTAAGAGGAGTGGTTGAAGGAAATGGAGATGTTTAGACTGCAGAACAGAAAAGGTGCAGAGAATGGGGTGAGGGGAGGGAATCAGTAAAGTTGTCTTCAAGTACTTAGAAGGGCTGTCAAGAGGATGAGGGATTAGGCATATTTTACTTAGCCCCAGAAAGCTGAGCCAGGAATAATGGAAAAAAGTCTGAAGGTAAATTTAGGCTTGATGTCAGGAGAAACTTCTTAACAATTAGAGATGTCTCAAAGTGAAATGGGCTACCTCAAAAGGCAGTTCAGCCTCCTTGGAAGTCTTCAGAGGAAAAGGCCAGATAACCAGGTCAGGTATGTTAGATGGGGATGCCTTTCATGGACAGGTTAGATTAGATGGTAAATGAGGTCGCTTCCAACTAGGCAAGCACTGTGTTAAACTCCCCATTGATTACAGATTAAAATCCAAATGCCTTCATCTGGCATTCAAGACCAAATACAATCTGGCCCCAACCAAAACCTTTCTAGCCCTATTTCTCACTATTCCTTGTCATGAACTATCCAATGTAGCCAAACTATCCTATTTGCTTTACCCCAAATAAAACTTGATAGAATCCACATTTCTGTAAGAATTGTTCCAACAACCTTGGAGGGCTATCTACCTCTCCTCTTGCCAAAAATCCTATTCAACCTTCAAAGATGAAATTATATCTTACCTATTCTATTCTGACCACCCTAACAGTAAACAATCTCTTGGTCCTCTGAACTGCTGAAAAATGTGTTACTCATACTATAAATTTTGTACTTACCTTTTATAGACACTGGTTCTGTCAAAATTACCTTTTCATATGACTCTATCCTTTCTCTATTACCAAACTATAAGGAGCTGGAGAAAAAGAACCGTGTCTCATATTTCTTTGTATTCCTCCCCGGAAGCAAAGTGACTTCCATATCATATAGGCACTCCATAAATATTGATTGATTGGCATCAGGATATTTCACTGCTTCCTAGCTTTGTATTTGAAGTAAATACATAAACCCAACTGTACTATGATGCTGGGTGACCACGGCAAGTTACTAACTTCTTATGGCTTCAGTTTCCTCACATGTAAAAGTAAGTTAGGAAAGGTGATGCACCTTCCTGCCCTAAAATGTTATGATTTTTATTCATGTCTTTATAACTGTTAATGTTGTGAATTAATTATTACTCTTTGCAAAGATGAGAGGGTAATAAACAAGTTAGATATTCTTGGGGAAACTAAATGTTATGTTCATTTCTTTTTGCATATTTGTTCCCCCCAATAGAAAAACCCAGTCCCTGGCTCATTGTTCTGCTTCCATGATTGTAGTATATATTTTTTTACCTGTCTTTGCCAAGAGCAGATAAGAGTGGGTTTCAGAATATCCTTTCTCCTTTCCCTTAACCGCCATATCTGAATGATTTTCACCTGTGATGCTCAGAGTTTAAGAAATACTAAATCACTTCCTCCCCATCCTTTCTCCTTTAAATTACTTTTTTATTATGATGTTTTCCCCCAAATGCAAGTTGACTGAAGGTTTTCCATATATTATAATGGAAACACAAACACAATGCAGATGAAATAGCAAAGTAGGTTAGATGACTCACTGTAGGTGTACAAGCAAACATGCTTAGATTCTGACTTGAGCATGCATTCAAAAACAACAAAAATCTGAAATGCATTAAAATTAGTGGGAATGTATATGATATACTACATTGTGAATGCTTTATGGTTTGCTGATTAAAAGTGCTTGTAAGTGAATGCTAAGGACCATTATAAATTAGATGACAAGATTTTTTTTCCTACCCGTTTTCTCAATCCCACTTCAATCTGGCTGGTTCTGTTATGCCTTGGAAATGATGTCAGTACAGTTCTGAAACTGCTGTCAGGGAGCACAAAGCATTATAGGTCCTACATAAGCAATGGTTATTTTTTATTTACTGCTTTATTTCTCATAAGGACAAAGTTATGTTTGGCTTTTTGCTGATTTTCCTTTTCTCATAAAATAGACTTGCCTAATGTGACACCATTCAATTGTGTCAATATGGTTGCTGAGACAACTAGCTAAACAGTTAAGAAATGGAAATATTTAGGATTTTTTTTCTCTATACAATACCAAATAACTAGCTTTATCATTATCATCATTGTTGTTATTGTAACTGAACTTGCTTATATAGCCTTACACTAAATCTGAGATATATGGCATATTGTCCATATTTCTCATTTGAGGTTAAGTTTAATTTCTTTGAAATGTTTTCATATCAGTCTCACATTTACCTTGAAGCTGGAAATTGAAGTTTTTTTATTTGCATCTGCAAGAGTTTGATTCACCCATTTAATAATGATTTCATCATTTACTTTTTCACCTTCTCCAAGATCTGATAGTACATTCAGTGTATACCTACAATAGAAAAAAATACTGAAATGTAATATACACTTTTGAATTGCTGACATAAATATTTATTCTCTAACAGAATAATCCAGTTCTAAAGAAATCTGTTATTCATTTTCAGTTTGCTAATTACATTTTAACAAAGTCCACTAATCAGAAGCTAGAGATATATTTTTTCAAAGGTTCACAATCTGCACTGGGAAATGTCTTTGTGAAATTAATCACTGAATTTTGTTTCTATTTCATAAGTGGAACAAGCCTATTTTTTATAAATTGTGGTTTACATTACATGGTATTTATCAACAAGAAGCCAAATTTTAGAATGAGTATTTTCTGTTCTGAATCTCCTCTCTACTTAATACAATTCCAAAACAACTATAAAATGTAATCTAAGTGACTGATTGAAAGGACAATTCGTGGTTGGTATATTTAACTCTTAGTTATCCTTACCTTCTCATCAGCTGCCATATCAATGCCAGGGTAAGAGTTGAATTCCCTTCATGTAAGTCCTGCCCAGCAATCCCCACCAGGGAAAATTTGGCCTTATTCTTTCCAAGTTCCACTGCATAGTTACAATTTTCAAGCTGGAAATATAAGTATAAGCCTTACCATAAAGATAAAAGACAAATATCCATTAAAATTCTGCCAGTCTAGTATAGTTAGTCATCTGAAGCATCTCCTAGCATCTTATGTAATTTATACTGCTTCTGCTTATACCTCAAATTGAGGACTTTAAGAATTAAATATCATAAAGTGATTTAAATTCTACAAATAAATATGCAAGAATATAATATTATGAATTCTCTCTCATTTCCAGTAGTCTTTATGGATAAATATACCCTGTTTAAAAGACATTTATGCTCCAGAAGCCCAAATGTACAGAATTTTAAAAGCAAAGGAACAGATGCCCAATTTTTAGAGACTCATAGTGTTCTGGCTATAGCACTTCCTCTTTAGTGGGAGGATAGGCAGTGGATACAATTTAATTTTACAATTTAAAATGAGAGTTGCTTTCTAAAAGCCTGCAGAAATCTACTAATTTAAAATGGAAATAAATACATGGGAATTTGCTTTTTAGCCAAATTGACTTCAATATGTGAGGGGAGTAAAAGAGAAGAGTTTGGGAGGAGAGAGGAAGGAGGGAAATAACTCCAAGGCTGCAATCTTGGAGCCTAGGAAGATGGCAGTAACAGCAACAGTGACAGGCAAGTTGGGAAAGAATGTTAGTTTGAGGGAAAAGGTTAATTCCTTTTTTGAAATATTTGGTTTTAATAAAATGCTCAACTGAATACAATGTTAAGGTATATAGAGATATCAATCAAAAAAAGGATTAAATTTGGAATCATGTCATTCTTATAAATAGTAACTAAGGCCAAGAAAGTAGATGAATTCTCTTATTAGATTGTCCCTCTTGGCCTTAAAGAATAGCCACACTTATTGATCATAAATAAGAAAAATATTCAAAGGAGAAATAAAATGAATAGTCAGAAAGGCATGTGAATATAGTGTCCTGGAATTAGGGAAAGAATGATAACCAAGAGTTTTAAGAAAACCACTATCTCTAATGGTTTGGACAGAAGTAAAAAAGATAGTTGAAAGAATTGAACAAAGTTACAGAGTTCCAAAATAGCAAATTTAAAAGAAATGGTAAAGTAAGAGTGGATCAGCATGTAACAGTTTATAAAATATCTAATTTTCCATTCCCTTTTAATTATCTTCCAATAAGAACTAAGTATTGGTGCAAATACCACAGTTCTTTGTTTACAAGTACCCAGAAAAATACAAAACTAATTTTGTTGTATTGCTATCCTTTGAATAGCTATGACTGTTTTATATTTTATTAATATTTTGTATTTATTTCTTTCATTTACTCCATTAAAAGAGGTTTGCTTGAGTGAAAGAAGCAGGAATAAGCAGAGAACACTATACACAGTAACAGCAATACTGTGGAATGATCAAGTGCAATAGACGGCTATTTTCAGTCATACAATGATCCAGGACAATTCTGAGGGACTTATAACAAAGAATGCTTTCCATCTCCAGAGAAAGAAGTATTGGAGTCAGAATGCAGATGAAAGCACATGAGTTTTTAATTGTTTAGTTGGGTTTATGTTTTGGGGGTTTGGTTTTATAAGGTTGCTGACTTACAAAAAAATGAATGATTTGGAAATATGTTTTGCATGATAATACATGTTATAATCCAGATGGTATCACTTACCAACATCGGGAAGGGGAAAGGAAGGAAGGGAGGGAGGGAAAAAAGTTCAATCATATAGCTTAGGAAAACTTGGAAATTTTTTGTTACATTTAATTGGTAAATATATATATATTATATACATATATATTTAAAACTAAAAAGAGTTGATTGCCATTCCCCAAACCTGCCTTTAACTTTCCTTTTGCTCAAACAATTCTCTCTATCTTCAATATCCTTTTCCTCTTCCCCTGCCATTCCTAGCTGATAGAAATATTTATACTCTTCAATGGCTAGCTCAAACCCTGCTTTCTCCTGTGACTCTATATACTAGAAGTTCTTTATTCTTCCTCTGATCTCCTTTAGCTCATTATAAGACATACAATATACTGCCTCATAGTATAATTTGAGTGAATGTCTTATTTTTCAAAATAAATTATAAAGTCCTTAAAGGCAAGAATTATATTGTTATCTTCTTTACATTACTCATAACATCTCTACCAGTATTTTACATACATACACATATAGCACACATTTTGTACAGGCACTCAGAATATTTATTGAATGAATATCACCTAAAAAGCTTAGGTGAGCAGGTTCAGAATTTGAGGGCCAGATTAATAAGGAAAGAAACATATTAAGGGTTTAGATTTCTGTTTCACCACAAATTGGAGAAGAATAAAATGATCATTTATTATGCTTGGTTTGAGGTACTAATATCTTTCCAAAACTATATTAAACACAAATAGGAAATAAAGCCAATTGCCTCAAGAAATGCTTGTTTGAATCACACTCCCTGTGGGGAGATTACTCACTCCTAAAACCTGTGAATCTCTGAATTCTTTGGGAGAGATCAGTACAATGACAACTAGGCTAAGGAACAACAACAGGTACATAACTTTCAATTACCTTTTTCATGTTACCTCCAAGTGCAGGATAAGGAGGTTTATTGACATGGCTCCACTCCACTGGTACCCGAGTCATTTCATACAGCTGAAAGATCACTAAAGCATCAGCCAGGTCACTAGGAACAATATGAATAAACAGGAAATGTTTATATTCAAGTTCAAAATCCATTTTAAAGTGGGCTTCATCTATAACCAAACATTACTGTAACCGGGGTTTCCAGCACATGGAATATTATAGGAATATCACACTAACTCCACAGAATTGCTCACAGCTGTTCACTCAATCTGAGTAAAAGATTTCAGGAACCCAAAACTCTTAAAAGTACAAATAGTACCTTAATGGCTCTGTAATCTCATCAGGATGAGTATGCCCTCCAAGAGTTCAGATGGTAATCTAGCCACTACTCAACCTACACAATACTTTTTCATGTCCCCCCTATAAATCCTCAACAGAGGATCATTTATCCAGTGTCTTGGAGATCTCCATCTATGTGCTTAACATTTCATCGGTGACTTCAAAGGAGTTTTACTGATGAGCTCAGAGAATGTTCATCAATGTGGTCAATTCTCAATTTTCTATACAAAGAAATAAATTCTATACTCAATTGCATTTATCTAAAATAATTACTTGGAGATATATCATTTCCCCTACTATTTCTTCAATTATTTTGCTTAAATTAATATTAAAGGATGTTAATTAAACAATTAATTTAAATATTCATTCACATCAACAATTTGGGCATATTTGTTCAGTCTTGCATTCTTAATAGAGCTCTCTAGTGAATACAAGTCTAAATTACATGTATGGCATTACATGTCCATGTCATAACAGTATACATATGTCTATATCAATAAAATGCATAAAAGCAATTCAATAAATATCAGTAGGTCTACATAATAATGGAACATCAATAATAGAACATAAATAATATCAGTAGGTCTACATAGTAATAGAACATAAATAAGATCAGTAGGTCTACATAGTAATAGAACATAAATAATATCAGTAGGTCTACATAGTAATAGAACATCAATAAGATCAGTAGGTCTACATAGTAATAGAACATAAATAATATCAGTAGGTCTACATAGTAATAGAACATCAATAAGATCAGTAGGTCTACATAGTAATAGAACATAAATAAGATCAGTAGGTCTACATAGTAATAGAACATCAATAAGATCAGTAGGTCTACATAGTAGTAGAACATAAATAAGATCAGTAGGTCTACATAGTAATAGAACATCAATAAGATCAGTAGGTCTACATAGTAATAGAACATCAATAAGATCAGTAGGTCTACATAGTAATAGAACATCAATAAGATCAGTAGGTCTACATAGTAATAGAACATCAATAAGATCAGTAGGTCTACATAGTAATAGAACATCAATAAGATCAGTAGGTCTACATAGTAATAGAACATCAATAAGATCAGTAGGTCTACATAGTAATAGAACATCAATAAGATCAGTAGGTCTACATAGTAATAGAACATCAATAAGATCAGTAGGTCTACATAGTAATAGAACATCAATAAGATCAGTAGGTCTACATAGTAATAGAACATCAATAAGATCAGTAGGTCTACATAGTAATAGAACATCAATAAGATCAGTCTGGACTGAGCACAGTCCTGCCTCCCTAAGCCTGCACTCATGGCAGGTCGAGGCTGGCAGGCACAGTTACAGCTCTCTGGGGGGATTCTTGGGGCCCCAAGGGTTTCTACAGCAGAAGGTCGAGACAGGAAAAGCACTGCCTCGTGACTTCAGTCTTTCCCCAGCCTATCATTTAAAACTAGCTGTCAGCTTACAGTAGACTAATTCTTCTTCCCTTGAAATGTCCATCTCTGAACCATTGTCTGGTTCAGTCTTTGAAAAACTGCTAGGTAATCTCTTCTTAAAAGGAATTTTTTTTAAAATCCTTACCTTCCATCTTAGAGTCAGTACTGTATATTGGTTTCAAGACAGAAGAGACATAAGGGCTATGCAATGGGGGATAAAAGTGACAGGCAGCTAGGAAGTGTCTGAGTCCAGATTTGAACCCAGGAGCTCCTGTCTCTAGCTTTGACTCTTTCAATTGACTGAACCCCCTGGTGGCCCCTTAAGTGTTTTCTTTTGCACTGAAGTAAGTAGCCATCAGTCTTTTACATTTCATCATGGAGACCAAGTAAGTTTACTTCTTTAGGCAATAACTGGTTGTGACTAATTATCCTGGGGGTCTGGATAGTCTATAAATGAATAAGTTTCCCATTCTCTCTCCAACAAAGAATGAAGTTGTTTTCTCCAGATCTGCCTCATGAAGACCAAGATTTCTTAGGAAGCCTGTCTCCTCGACTGAGACCTTGACAACAAACTCAGGCATTATACCAGGGCTTGTTTCTGCAGTCACTCTTCTGAACCCAAGCTGCCACGTGATAAGCTCTTTTCACTTTTCCTCTAACGTTTAAGTGTCTATACTTCCCCCAAAACACAAGTCAATATGTAGACATACATGGTTGTCATTCAGATCTTCGCAAATGTGGTACAAATTTGGCACCATCATCCCAGTGGAATTGGTATTCATGTACCAGACATGTCATATGTTGTCTCCAGAGAGATGTCTATTCTGAACTCCGAGTCCCTAAAATGTTCAGGAATGTGCAATTGTATCGGTTATATTGCGGGTAGAAAAGTATAGTACTACCACCTGTTTTGGAAAAGTGCTTTCAAAGTCTATGCCTTCTTAGGAACGAATGACTTCTGGCATGAAGTCCATACACGGCATATATTTGTCCCACAATGTTAGCAACTCTGGAAGCTCTTTGGTTCATGGTTGGGTGTACCTGTGCAGATTATGTGGAATGACCAGTAACTACCAGAATGTGACCTACAGACTTACTATTTCCTTTAAGAGATAGGAAATCAATTTAGTTCTGTCAACAAGCATTGGTTAAGTATCTGTCATGAGCCAGGCCTTGTGCTAAGCCACGAGTATGCAAAGAAAGGCAAAAGACATTCTCTGCCCTTGAGAAGGCCATCATCTAATGAGGGAGACAGCGTGGAAACCACAGAATAGACAAACAAGGGAAGCCTGAAGGGAGAGATGAGGTGGGAGAGGATTCCAGACATGGAAAACAGCCGGTGAAAATGTGTGGAGCTAAGAGATGGAGTGTCTTGTTTGAGGAAAGGCCAAGAGGCCAGTGCCATTGAATTGAGGAGTAAATGGGGGAGGTGGCAAGAAGACTGGAAAGGTAGTGCAGCTAAGTTATGAATGGTTTTGAATGCCAAATGAGGGAGTTTACATTTGTTCCTGCTTGGCAAAAAGAAGCCACCAGAGTTAACTGAGAAGAGGTGAGACATAGTCAAACATCCTTTAGAAAAATCACTTTAACTTATAATTATGTATTATAATTATAACTTATAATGAATGGTATCCACCTCCAGAGAAAGAACTGTTGGAACCATCTTTCACATCAGCGGATCTTTGGTTTTATTTTGGGTTTTGGTTATGTATGAGTCTGCTCTCAAAGCAATGACCAATATGGAAGTGTTTTGCATGACAATTAAAAAAGAAAAAAGAAAAGAAAACATCACTTTAGGCTATAAAACTGCATATTCCTGGATCCAGTAATGCCTCTACTGGGTTTGTATCCCAAAGAGATAATTAAAAAGGGGAAAGGCCCTACTTGTACAAAAATATTTCTAGCTGCTCTTTTTGTAGTGGCAAAGAATTAGACATTGAGGGGATGTCCATCACTTGGGGAATGGTTGAACAAATTGTGGTACATATTGGTAATGGAATACTGTTGTGATATAAGGAATGATAAGAAAGATGATTTCAGAAAAAGCTGGAAAGATCTGCAGGAAATGATGCAGAGCAAAATAAGCAAAACTGGGAGAACACTGTACACGATAACAATGTTGGACAATGACTATCTGTGAAAACTTGGCTGCTCTCAGCAGTGCAATGATCTGGGACAACCTTGAAAGACTTATGATGGCGACTGCTATCTACCTGCAGAGAAAGAGTTGTCTTTCACATCAGTGTATCTCTGGTTTTATTTTGGGGATTTGGTGATGCATGACTTTGCTCTTACAACAAGATAGTAGGTCTTTCCACATCCTTAGTCTTCCCTGATCCAGCACATCCTCCACCAGAGTGACTAGCAAAATGATTTTCCTAAAGAACAGGTCCAGGGGGCAGCTAGGAGGCTCAGTAGATTGAAAGCCAGGCCTAGAAACTGGAGGTCCTGGGTTCAAATGTGAACTCAGCCACTTCCTAGCTGTGTGACCCTGGGCAATGCCTAACCATTCCTTCTCTTCTGCTTTGAAACCAACATACAGTATTCATTCTAAGATGGAAGTTATGGGTTTTAAAAAAAACAGTACAGTCACTCTTCCATTCAATAAGCTCCAGTGGTCCCCTCTTACCTCTAGGCTCAATGATAAACTCCTCTGTTTGGTTTTTAGAGCCTTTTGTGACCTGGCCCCTTCTTACTTTTAAACCCTCACCTAATACTCTACATACTCTATGATACAGGGACTCATTGCTTTTTTCTCATGCAAGACTTTCCATCTGCTTACACCATTTTTCACTGTGGAATTCTTCCCTTTCTTGTCTCCATCTCCTGGATTCCTCAGCTTCCTTTAAACTCCAGCTAAAATTCCATCTTCTTCCAGAAGTCTTTCCCAGTCTGCCATAATCCTAGTGCCTCCCCCCCTGCAATTTCCTCCAATTTGTCCTGTATATAGCTTATTGTTACATAGTGGTTTTCATGTTGTCTCCTCCATCAGAATGTAAGCTCCTGGAAGGCAGGGACTATTTGGCTGACTTTGTATCTCCAGCAGCTGGCACACTGCCTGGTACACAGTAAATGGGTATTGAGCTCATCCTCATTTCTTTTTGAGTCTTTTGAATCCAGATGGAATAGCCCCCATATGCAATTAGTGAAGAGGCCACATTTGCATTTTTGAGGAACCATGTGTGTTCCTCTCCTGTCTTCCCTCCCCAGTTCTGGTTTATATTGGATCAAAGCTACATCTTCTTTACAAATAGATCCAATTTGCATGTGTCCATCTTCTCAGCACTTTTAACAAAAGGTAAATCCATCTGCCTTTTGCCCATCCTTCTTCTGTGGCTAGGGTGTAGGCTAGGCTTTTAAGAACCACTCTCTTACAGTTATTTCAGGAACCCTAGGTAATTCAGTGAAGCTGCTCTTTCCAGGAAGCAATAATTTTGCCTAAGAATTAAGATTTCCATTAATACTTTGAAAAGGTTTGGGGACCAATTAATTATTGATAAATTCAGGTTATTAAGTCCTGATTGTTTCAAAGTTAATAAATGAGGAAGTTCAAATTAAATGCCTATGTTTTTAAAAAGACAAGTTGATAGAATTTATATTAAAGGAAACCAAAGGATTTTTTTTTCCATCTGCATCCTGGAGGAGACATTGAGAAAAGTCCTTCGTAAACACAAATGGAAGGATTTAGAAAATGTTTTTGAGTTCTGTTGATGTTAATGTTTATTATGATTTTTGAAAGAAATTACTTAAGTTATCTGGGGATAATCTAACATCATTCCCAGGAACATTATGCTTTGGCATTTCAGAAATCAGTCCTTGATTTCACTCTTGTGAAATCAGTCCCTTCCCTGATGAAGATCATGACTCCTCAGCAGGCAGGATGATTGTCATGCACCAAAATCTTCACCACCAGGTGGTCATTCTTAGCAATAACCCTCTCTGAACTTAACATGAATGACTCTCAGATGATAGACAAAGAGTCTGTCTCTAGGCATGTATTATATATATATATATATGACTTTCTGGAGATTCAAGGAAGGAGTCACAAAAGTTAGAAAAAAATTGATAGGCCTAACAGTATAAATACAGTATAAGTGGAAGCATGGGGATGGTTCGGGGAAAACACAACCCCCCCCCCAAAAAAAAACCCTACTGTAACAATATAACGGGAGATTCTGAAATAAAGATAAGCATTTATAAAATATAACTACATTCTTTTGACCAGTAGAGTTGGAAGTAAAAATCAGTTGGCTATTTCTTGGTCAGAAGTTCAAATAAGGAAGAGAGATTACTTTTACTGAATTGTGTATTTATGCAAACATCTGAAATTGAACTTTAAATGACTAATGCTATGATTTCATTTTAGTTTTCCTTTTAAATCCATTTCATTGAAAGGCATAACTCATTCCTCTATTCCACCTGCTGGCAAAATTCCTGATTTTAAAAAATATCATTTATTTAAAAATCCAGTATTAGTCCTTAAAGAGGTTATCATTAAAGCTGAAGATGAAAAGCAAACAAATGTTTACCTGTACAAATGATTAATATATGGACTGACACCCAAAGAATTCATCCAGTTCCGGAATGTTCTCTCTTCTTTGCTTTCTCCTACAGTAGACATGAGTTCATATTGATTATTTGGGGGGGAAAGGGGGAAGGAGGTAAGAAAGTCATACATATTGAAACTATTCTTTCACTTAAGCCAACTATATGTGATTAGTTGTGGTTCCTATGCTGTATTTCCTTTAGAAAACAATTCCCATTTTGCAAATGGCATTCATGGCTGCGGAAGTCTTTATTTGCTTACAGCATTATCATGTAGAAAGTGAATTCCTTTGAGGCCACACTCTGTGCAATAGTTGATATTTTTAGAATGTATTTGGGATTCAATTGAGGGTGGGATTCCAACTATTAAGATTTTTTGTCATGTTAAGTAGAAATAGAACAGCTGTCATTTGCCAAAGATAATTTTTAAAAGCCTGTTTTTTCCAAAGTGACCTCTAAATGTATGTCCTTTTTGGTTTTTGCTCAGAGAAACCGATGTAGTATGTAAACTTATACTTTGCCTGTGGTAAATGGGGGGAGAGGAAGGAAAGTGAGAGGCAAGAACAAATGCAAAACGCAGTAAAAATCCACTGTTAACACAGGTGTTCACAGACCTAGCTGACATTTTGATACTGCCAGGTCACCTATGTTCTGCTGGTAGTTCCTACTATAAATGTCTCAGTGCTATACCCTTCCCAAATGCTGCTAATGCATCTCTTGTAGCTAAGATTTGCTTTCTACCACAATAAGCTTTTTACCACTTTAGCTAAACACCCTTTAGTACCATTATTTGGGCTGTGGCTCCTTCCAAACTCCCACTATGGCAGTGCTTGTGTCAGTCTAAGTTCATAATATTTTATGAAGGACTAAATGAATCTCTTATGAAATGCAGTGGAACATGATAGAGTTTCAATGCAGTTCTCTCTCTCTATGCCTTCCATATTGTAACTAGACTTATGTATGTGCTTTACTTTAATTTCACTCACAGTTAACTCTAGGTTCATTTCTTGGTGAGAATATTCTACCATTCTAGTTTGAGTCAGGGAGCACTGAAATATCCTAGCATAGCAATGATCACTTGGGTCAAATGGGCAATTGACAAGGAAGGCGTTTGTATTGGGCTCATGACCCTTGAATACTCATGATCCACAGGCTAGCCTAGCTCACACCCTGTAAGACCATAGACCACTGCTGCTATTCCCCAAACTCTCAAGGGCACAAATCAGGGTCCATTGTTCCATTCTTTTTCTTCACAGAACCCCCTGGGGCACTTTCAGATTGACACCCCACATCTCAGAACCCAAAGGGCCAATTAGTTTAATCATATCAGGCTGAGCATCCCTTCTACAAAGTCTTCAAAACTTCAAGGTAAGATGAGCCCACTACCAAACAAGGCAACCTCTGCCTCCTTGCATTAAGCCGAAATCTATCTTTTCAGCTTCTATTCATTGCTTCTTTTTCTATCCTCTGGGACTAACAGGGCAAATCTAATCTCTCTTCTACATGACAGCCCTTGAAATATTTGATGACAGTTAACATATCCCCTTTGAGCCTTCTTTTTTTCCAAGATAAACATTACTAGCTCTTTCAACCATTGCTTACTGGCATGCTTTCAAGGCTCTAACTCTTCACCATGCTAATGACCCTCTTTTGGACATTTTCCAATTTGTCATTTTCCTTCTTCAAATATGTTGCCCTAAATTGAATATAATACTCCATGTTCCATGGCTCTCTGGGGTAGAATTCAGGGGGATAATAATTTCCTTTACCCTAGATACTTCAATTATCATAATGGAGATTAAAACAAAATTAGTTTTGGGTTGCCATATCACATTGTTGATGTATATTGATATTGATTTCTACTAAAATCCACAGATTTTTTTCAAATGAACTGCTATCTAGTCAAATCTCTCCACTTATGAAATGCATATTTTTAATCTAAATCTAAACATCAAGTAATCACTTGTCACCTTACTCCCTATTAAATCATATTCATATCCAAGTTCTAGTCTAGTTTGGATTCTAAATGTATTATCCAGTGTGCCAGTTATCTTTTCCAGTTTTGTGTCATCTAAAAATCACAAGTGATCTTATTCAACTTGTTGATATAAATGCCAAATGGCACCCAGTTGAGTACTGATCCCAGTGATATTCTATTATTGATCTTTCTCCAAAGTGACATTGAGCCATTACTTGAGTATTCTGGGTATTGTGGAGCTCTCTGGGCAGTTCTAAAATGAAATACCAAGAGTAGTTTTTAGAACCATGTTGGTTCTGAGAGTCAGAGTAGGGATAAGAAAGAGGAAGGAAGAATATGGAACCTAAAAGCCCTGATTATCATTTCTGCTACTGAGAGGGGGAGAGGAAATAGTATGGTTTTTGTATGGTTTTTGGTGTTAATGATTACATTCTTTCTTAGGCTATTTTGCTTTTCTTTCTACTAAACTACACATGGAATCTATTGGGGAGATTAATCTTTTTAAAAATCACTCTGCTTTTTAATAAACATTTATAAAAGATATTTTTAAACAGGCATGCCTAAAACTCATACTGTCCATTTTCTTAGGGACCATTTAACAATACTAATTAAAGATATGAATTGTCTTTAAAATTATAGCCTTCAACAAATATAAATACTGGAATGAAGGCTCAGTGTATATATCTTTGACTTGCCATTTTTTACCCAGATTAGCTGAATTAAAATCAGAAAATATATCTGGAAGGGGCCTTAGATCATCTAATCTATTCCCCTCCTTTTTTTGATGAGGAAAATGAGACTTAGTGAGTCCATGGTCACACTGGTATTAAAATTTAGAGCCAAGATTCAAATCTAGGTCTCAACTCCAAGTTCTGGTCAGGTTTCCCCTATATCATATTGCTTTAGACTTTTTAAAAAAACCATATAAGGAGCAACTACGAAATATATTCATTTCATATATATCTAACAAGGTCAGAATATAAATTGCACATATTTATAAAGTCATGATTTCATTTTGATTTACAATAATAATTAAATTCTATCAAGCAGTCATGTAAGCACAGTAGAAAATATAAATATTTTATTTGTTCTCAGGTTGTTCTGATGCTTTCAGATGCCTTACTGATTAAGTCCGGTGTTAACAGCTACAGAACTGATTTTAAAAATAAGTGATATCTGGAAAGTAAATGTTTCATAAGAATATTATTTACCAAATTCTAGTTTTATCTGTAATTAAGGATTCAAAACCTGAGACATTCTATGATGTTCAAGAAGGATGGTCAAGCAAAACAAAAGCATATGCATTCTGGACTGGGTAGTATTTTCTAGATGGGAAGGAGAACTAAAGGACACTGCAGAAATTTTGGTGGTAGAATGCCAAGCAGTTTTTTCACTTATTGTCTATCCCCTTTGATGGACTCGTAGCATGCTGAATAGGCTAGTAACATTCTTATAGAGCCATAAAATAGTGAAATATAAGGGGCATCCATCCAGGGATAATGAATATCATTCATGTGTACAGTGGGAATTCTTCAATAACTTTGTGATTTATAACAAAGTTTTTTGCTGAATTTAGCTAACATGATTTTGCTTTATCTAATAAGAAAAATGTGGGCCTTACCTGTACTTTCAAAGAATTCACTGCATTTTACTGAGATATTTTCCACTAAGATTATTGACAGTACATAAGTTTGAGTGGTGATATGTCTGAATTTGGAGAGGAAAATTCTGTTGCCTGAACCATAGCTACAATATGTCAATGATAATACAGTAACATTTCTGTTTTAATAAGTGGTGAATAAAACCACAAATATACAGGAAAAAACTGATCTGAAATTCTAGATCCATGACCCTAAATATAATGATTGTTGAGTCAAATGATTATTTTAAAGGAATATGTTTGAAGGCAATTGATAAATACTTCCAGCAGTATCATCTTCTTAAAATTGTACATGGTAAATACTAAAGGAAATATTCAGCAATACCATTCACACTGAAAAAAATCTACCAAATGCATGCTGAATACTATAGCAAAGGAATTCAAACAAGACAAAAGGAAGTAAGAGCCAGCAAGTTCAAGAATGCACCTCTAACTAGCAAGAATTCAGGGGCTAAAAATAGCAGACCATTTTTAATATGCCATTCTAAACAAGTGTCTTTTATTATAAAACACAGGAATTCTGAAATTTGCCAGACTTATGAAAAAACCTGAGCCATTATTAAAAAAAAATTTTGTCCAATATCTCAGCTTAAATTTACATTTTTTAAATGGGAATATCTGCATCTGGATTGACATTACTGCCATTTACAGAAGTATGATGAGGAAAACATATTCTTGAATTTTAAACTTACTTATATTCAAAAGAAATTACTTTTGATTTGGTTGTCAATTGGCATAGAAATGGAAATTATCAGAGAGGTGGAAGTTATTAACGAAGATAGAAAAGTGGGATGTATTCCTGACTCTTGTCCTCATTGCCAAAAGCAAGGGAGGCGTATATATAAAGGAAGAAGTCTGGGAACTTTAGTTTCCATTTTTCAGGAGTGCAGGATCTCCAGACTCAGGGTTGCCATTCTCTGACACAAACTGAAAAGAAGGGTCATTATTAACAATGGCGACTTTTCCTGAAAACACCATTGCTGCTGTCATTTTTTTTTAGATTCTTGGACTCATATGAATAGATATATATAGTGTGAGGAAAGGAGAGGGTAGAAGGGAGGACAGGAAAAATGAGGAAAGAATTTTTGTCTGCAATGATTTTTATACTGGCCTTTTCCTACATACTATATACATTAAGATCCTTCAATAAGTAGGGGGAAATTAAATAACACAAAATATAAATATGTTGAAGGATCAAATTGGACCCTTACCAAAATATGAAGCAGGAGAGGTTTGTGGACATGTGGGATGAAGGGAAAGGGCTTAAAATCCAACTGTGAAGTTAAATTGTCAAAATAAAGGTCTTTTAAACTGTAATATCCTACTACTCTAGAAAGAAAATCAGGTGGTTAGTTTGGATTTACTTAGGGCCATAATTTAAACTACATTATTGTTTCTCCAACATAAGTTATTCTTTCGGCATATTAAGACAAGGATAACACAGCATAAACAATGCAAAGAAGAAACACCAACCCAGAAGAAAAGAATAAATGGTAATAATAGAAAAAATTCAGAATAAATAAGTTTATGGATAGAAAAGTACTAAATACAGTACCTACATTAGGAGGGGTCAAATCTGCATTTCATGAAGCAAAACAGGAAAGTTACAAATTATGAGACAGATAATGACAGCTTACATATGATCAGACAATAAAGTAATGAGTGATTCATTTTCTTCCCCCACCTACTTAAAGAACACTACAAAGAGAATCAATCTAGAGAAAAATGGAATTGCTCTTTAACTTTAAAATAGAAAAAAATATTCCATTAATGTCTTCTAATCGACCGTGTATTATCCACATTAGTAGGATTATATTATTATTTAATGGAACTTTTTAAACATAGTTTTCACCAAGCTAATACCTGGGAAAATTCTAGGGGCTTTTACCCCAGTGTTCTTTTTTATCCAAAAGGACACTTGCTGCATTCTAATCTTCTAGCATAAACACATGTGGACACACACACACACACACACACACACACACACACACACAATGGTTACTTGCAAACATTTTCCTCTCACTTTTTCTACTCTTGGTTTTTACAGTGAGCCAGCACTATATTCCAAACGGAGAGCCACAGTTTAAGTTGAAAGAACTCACCTTCTAACAAATTCAAATCAATGTCATTATTGTCAGGCTTGTGCAGGCATGGATATGTGTTAAACAGATTTGCTACAAAAGCTAAATTAAGTTTAGGATTTCCAGAAACCACATCTGCCGGAGAAACAAACTGTCTACAGCCCAGTTTGTCAGCTTCCTGAAGCATCAGCCCAGCTCTCTTCAGATCATTTTTCTCCTGTGGTAGAAAGAATTTTTAAAAAGCATTTATTGAGTGCTTTCCATGTGTTTGCACATGAATGACACTGAACATCAGCAACGACAACATATTTCTAAAACTAATATCTAGGGAGTAAACAGATTTTGTGTAAAAGATTATTGATCTAACACTTTTCTCTAAAGCTTCACACTGAAACAAAAACCCTCAAGAGCGAATTTCAAAATTTTTATGAACTAATTCATACTGTAGATAAACATTCTTCTGCAAATACATCTGATTACAGCTTGACTTAACAAGAAGGCAATCTCCAGGAATTTCTAAAGAGCCTGGCTTTGATTATAAACCTGTAAAAGGCCGGGATTAAGTGTGAATTATTTACTCCATTGTATTAGAACAACAATAGTCATATCACCTTACAAAGTATTTCAATGTTAACTGAATTTGATTTCACTTTAATTCTTTTGATTCTCATAACAACCCAGAGTTTTAGGTATAGTAACTCTTTTTCTCCTTTTGCAGATGAAGAAGCAGAGTTGGAGAGATTAAATGTGCAAGTAGCATTCCTTGTGAACGCACACAGTCAGACCTAATCCCAGATGTTCTGACTCTGGGGCCACTGTTCATTCCAATGTGTCATGTTGACAATTGACAAGAGAATTGGCAGATATTCATTGCCAACACAAGAGATATCTTTGACCCAGAAATACCACAATTGGGTCTGTATCCCACAGGGATCCAAGAAAAGGAGCTAGGATGTATTCATACAAAAATGTTTGTAAGCTCTTTTTGTGGAGGCAAAGAATCGGAATTGGAAGGAATACCCATCAATTGGGGAATGATTGAATAAGTTGTGGTATATGATTGTGATGAGATCCTATTATACTATAGCAGATGATGAGGGGGTTAGTTTCAGAAAAACCTGAGAATACGTATGAACTGATGCAAAGTAAAGTGAGCAGAACCAGGAGAACATTATATACAACAACAGTAATAATGTAACAGAGATCAACTGAAAGCCTTGGCTATTTTGATCAGCAACATGAACCAAGACAATTCTAAAGAGCCCTAGATGAAAAATGCTATCTACCTCCACAGAGAGAACTAATGAACTCTGAGTGCAAATTGAAGCATACTTTTAAAACATCTTTATTTTTCTTATTTTATTTTTTGTATGTTTTCTTTTGTAACATGACTGACATGGAAATATATTTTGCCCGATGTCACATGTAAAACTGATATCAAATTGCTTGCCTTCTCAAGAAGAGGTGTCAGGGGGGCAGCTGGGTGGCTCAATGGATTGAAAACTAGGCTTAGAGATAGGAGGTCCTAGGTTCAAATCTGGCCTCAGATACTTCCCAGCTGTGTCACCCTGGGCAACTCACTTAACCCCCATCACCTAGCCCTTACCACTCTTATGCCTTGGAACCAATATACAGTATTGATTCCAAGATGGAAGGTAAGGGTTTTTAAAAAAGAAGAAGAAGAGGGGTCATCCCAGAGGTACAGAACTTGGAACTCAAAATTACCCCCCAAAAAATGTTAAAAATGTTTACATGTAATTGAAAAATATTTAATAAAATAAATACAAATGTATTTTTAAAAAATCTTTGACTTTACTCTGAGATTATCTTCAATTTTATCTTATGCATATCTTGTTTATATATAGTTGTTTACATGTTTTCTCTCCCATTAGACCCTGAGTTCCTTAAAAGGCAGAGATTGCTTTCTATCCCCAACTTGGCACTGTTCTTGACACATAGGAGATACTTGATAGCCTAGGAAATGTCTTATTTGCAGCCCCAGCCCTAAAAGCTAGCATCCAAATAGCATTTTAAAGTTTGTAAAATGCTTTATAAGTGTCTCATTATCCTTAAGAGCCTTGGGAGGCAAGTACTATTATTATCAACCTCATTTTATAGATAAGGAAATGGAGGCAGACAGATGAAGTGAGTTGTCCAGGATCATATGACTCGTATGTCTCTGAGGCTATACTTCAACCCAATTCTTCCTGACTCCAGTCTAGCACTGTCCACTGGGCTTCCTAGTTTCCTATAGCTAATATAGCTTCTTCCCAAGTGGGAAAGTGAAGAAGGATGCTGCTGGATTCTGCCCACCCTCTTTTAAAGCCCACAGCAACATGCATGAAGATGCTTCATACGCTACACTTGAGAAGTTGGAGGCTGGGAAAAGATATTCATTGCCAACACAAGAGATATCTTTGACCCAGAAATACCACAAGTAGGTCTGTATCCCACAGGGATCCAAGAAAAGGAGACAAAAAGCTGGACGGCATGCATCTGCCCTAGGCAGGGCAGGTTCAACAACAAGACTCCCTATACAAGACAAAACATGGAATATTTGTTTCTGTTTCTAAAATTTTCTGTATGTAAAACAGTATATAAATTCACAGATTAATATACAAAGGCAAGAGTTTGTGAGCAACTAGAAGCCTTTCCTCTAACATGGGATTAGAGAAGAAAGACCCCCACCAACAAGTGAAGCTCCTAGTTTCTTTTCATCAGGGAAATGTTTATGGGGATAGATGGCAGACACTAGTCTGGCTATGATTCTCCTCTGCCTTTCCTTCAAACATAATAGTCACTGGGACTAGATATGGTACCCAGCCTGGTCTGATTGCATTCTAAGTTCCTAAAGACATGAACACATCTTAATTCAATTCAGCAAATATTATTTATTGAACAACACTGCTACTATGCAAGACATTCTAAGTATTTCCCAAGAACCTTTTCTTAGCTCTCTAAAGTAGTTGTGTGAGAGCACTGGTGTTCCATCACAGCTGGAAAAAGGATTGTAAAGAACGCTCTTTTTAATGGAACACTGGGGAAAATAATCTGTTGGACACAAAGACTTCTTGTGCAGTCCTTTTTTTTTTTCCAAGTGTTGGGCAATTTCTATAGGTACCTAGCTGACAAGAACTAAATCAACCCACCAAGATGAACCCATCAACAAGAGTGAATCCATGGATAAGGAAGGGCTCGTGCCACCACTTCCTCTTGGTTAAAATCAATTTCATTTTGTGATTCTGATTTCTGTGATACAAATGGGCAAGAAAACAGGCTCAGCAACAGCCTTGCCAATGAGGGGATTTGTCCCTCATGTAGTCATAGCTGCAAGTGAACTTCTAAATTCAATAATACATCTATACATCAGGGCTCTGGGATTTTGTCAGCCTGGAAACTTCTTTTTGGTATGCAAGATCATAAGCAACCTACAATTTATTAGTTTGGCTGAGTTTTTCAGAGAGGTCCTGTGACTTGCTGTAAAGTGTCAAAGATAGTATGTGAACCCAAATTAGAGCCTCCTAATTCCAGGTCTGAAATCCTATAATATTTCCAATATTGAATAAGTGATCCTGAAAGGTGTCAGATTTACTAAAGGATTGAGGGTCACTCCTTCACTGCTCCCCCTCCTAACCACCCATACAGCCCCCAAGCTCATGCTACCTGGGTATAAATGGCTCTAGAACAGTAAACTTACATTAAATCCTGAAAGATCAATGGTAATAGAAAGTTCATCATCTTTGTCTCCTTTGGGGGCAATCTGATTAAGCAGATGAAAGTAGGCCCTGGAATCCTGTAAAGAAAGAAATCAATTAGCTTTTTCAATTACTAGCTATGTGACCTTGGGCCAGTCACTTAATCCAGTTTGCCTCAGTGTCCTTATCTGTAAAATGAGCAGGACAAGGAAATGACAAACCACTCCAGTATCTTTGCCAGGAAAACCCCAAATGGGGTATGAAGAGTTGGCATGACTAAACAACAAAAACGGGGAAGGAAGTAGAGGAAGAAAGGGGATTTGTCACAAAAAGCTTCATTGAACTGATAGCACCTAATCTGGGCCTCAAAGGAAGGGTCAAGAAGAAGGAAAGGGAGATAGTAGGATATAATCCTTTTGAGACATAATGGGAAATGGTTTGATGAAAAGCAAAGGCATTCAGAAGGGCTAGAAACAAAATAAGAAATTATGGATGGAGAGAAGTCTAGAATGTTAAAGGAATGAGACTGAGAAAAAAAGATGGAAAAGGCAGATTGAATAAAGATTATGGGGAACCTTCAATTTAAAGAGTGGGCGTTTATACTTTTTTTCAGAGACACTGAATGGAAAGATCCTGGAAGTTTTTGGATAGCAATAAACAGAGAAGTACATCAGGAATATTGTCCAAGAAAATTTGTGAAGGATGGAATCCCAGATTCATACTCACATCAGGGCAAAAAATGTTTTTCTATGTCCACACATATACAGATGTCAGCAAATAAAACATGAAGTCACATTGGAGTTGTTTTGAATTATGCAAGATCTTTTATATTAAATAAAACTTGCAATGTTTTCTCTTCTCTGAAAGCCAATAGAGTTTTATGCCAGAAAATGGCTGCCATCTTTATAGAGAAAGATGAAACTACCAACACCATGTAGGATTACATGTGAACTTTAATGACATGACATGTGCAAACACTGTATTGCTGTAGGATTTCAGAGCAAATCTCCAGCTGGGATAACCAAGGAAAGCTTTCTAGAGAAAATGGGACTTGTGTTGTGTCCAGAACAACCAAGAAGATTTAGATAAGTAGAGAAAAGAAAAGTGGGAAGCTGAATTAAACCTGAGTCTTCTATAAGTGGTGTCTAGTGAGGCACAGCATAAATTTAACACTCTGTCCTCTCATTTAATTTTTGCCACACTTTATAATGACAATTTGTGAAACAAGGTATTGATGAAAAAGCAAACCTTAATATCTTGACTGAAGTTGTTGATTTTCTGCCATCCTGCATTTGTCAGATGAAAGTTTACCCATCGTAGCAAGAGATCTTCTGGAGAAAGCTTCATGAGCTGTTCTAGTTCTTCTCCCTCATTTAATAAGGCAATCAGAGCTAAAGGGAAAGAAAAAATGACAAGTTACTGCTATATTGAGACCAAGAGTATGCTTTAAGGGAAAAGTAAATAATATCATTTTTTTTTACCTTCATTCCTGGAAATCTCAATATCAGCAAAAAGACCAACTTTAATGATCTGCCATAGAAGTCCCAAAACCAAGTGTGGTTTTCCTTCCTTCAGATCTTGGGCTCCAATGTTAACTACAGTGCAGCCAATGGCTGATGCTGAATTCAATGCTAGATTTAAGTTTTCCTAATTTTAAAAGAGAAATGTTACTAGTAAGTTTTTTTTTTAAGTCTTTCACTCAATTTTTGAGGTTAATAAAAAAAGAGCAAGCTGCAGAAATTTCAAATATCTTTTTACATTTCACTTGAATGCTCTGTGGTTTTGCTAGTGTGGGCACCCCTTCTAAAAATCCATGTTGCAAGCATTGGATCATATATAGGATGAGTTTGTACTTCACCCCAAAGGTAGAAGTTGACATGGACATAAATAGCTAGGTGGCATAGTGGATAAGTCATGGAATTTGGAGTCACAAATGAGTTCAAATTCTGCCTCAGGATTTTACAACTCAAGAAATAGTTTTCACATTTTTCAATGCCCCAAAATTCCACTGCCCAGTAGTCACATACGGAATGAGTCTCTCCAAACTTATCTGGGCAGATAAGAGACATTCAGTCTATGAGCGAATTTAAAGCCACTCCAGGTTGGTAAAACTTGCAGGCATTTGGGCTCTGCTGCCACAGCCTTTGAGAATCAGAGTCACCTCCATGCCAAAGCAAATTCTTAGTGGAGGTACATATTTTACAATTGACTAAAATTTAATATCAACAAATCCCCATTATTCAAAACTGAAAAACTGTAAGGAAATGAAGTTTAAAGGAGAACAAAACTTGAGCAAATCCTTTGATAATGGATTATAGGTTCTTTTTTAAATTTATTTTTTATTATATGCTTAACTACCACCAAAAACCATTTAACTATACAGATGCATGTTTATTTATTTATTTTAATTTGGCAAATTTTATTTAATTAATTAATTTAGAATATTTTCCTTGGTTTTATGATTCATATTCTTTTCCTCCCCTATCCCCACCCCCTTCCCATAGCCAACATGCAGTTCCACTGGGTTTTACATGTGTCATTGATCAAGACCTATTTCCATATTATTGATATTTGCACTAGGGTGATCATTTAGAGTCTTCATCCCCAGACATATCCCCATCGACCCATGCAACCAAGCAGTTGTTTTTCTTCTGTGTTTTTATTCCCACAGTTCTTCCTCTGAATGTGGATAGTGTAACAGGTACAGTTTTAAAAAGAATGTACAAAACTACATGCTTCACATTGTTTTCATTTTGTTTAAAAACATGTAAATTATATGTTAGTGTGTGTGTGTGTGTGTGTATGTGCCAATATAGAAATCCTCTGCTTTTGAGCTCCCTTGGATTTGTTTACTTGAATACATTTTTCTCTTAATTATGTGGTGGTTATTTTTTTAATATAATCATGATATGTCTTATTCTTAATTCTTTTTTCTTAACTCTTCATATATTTCCTTTATTTTCTTTATATTTCCAGTATTTGTCATTTCTAATAACATAATACAATCCATTACATTCAAATATTACAATCTATTCAGCCATTTCTCCCATTCATTGCATGGGAACTTTTGTTCGAATGCCACGACCACTCAATGATGCAGGATTATCTCCATACTATGATGAGTGTTAAAGTACGACTTTTGCAGAACATTTATACTCTCTAAGCCATTGTTGCCCCACCAGAAACTATGTTTGTATCTATCACTAACCTCATGCAGATTGGGGGGGGGGGTGATGTTTTTCCAAATATCTCTCATTTAACTTATTTAAGGTTCTATTTTTATTTTGAGTGAGTGATGACTCACCAGTTTTCTATGGAAGACTACTGAAATCTTAAGTAGCTTTTCTGGGGGCCCAGAGATAAAGGGGTTGCAGATGCTGTATCAATAAACATTTGTTAAGTATCTTTTATGTGCAAGAGACCATATAGAAATGGGGGGGAAAACAGTTCCCGCCTTTAAGAAGCTTACATTCTATTGAGAGAGAGAACACATCATCTTTAGGAATCCAGCCTCGGTAGAAAAAGAGAGTACATAGAAGAGAGCAATGTGAAATAATTCTGGCAGCTAGGTAGCTCAAGAATTTGGAGCAAGATTGGATCATATATCAGATGAGTTTGTATTTTATCCCAACAGCAGAAGTTGTAATGAACATAAATAGCTGGGTGGATAAGTCACGGGATTTGGAGTCACAAATCAATTCAAATCCTGCCTCACACATTAGCTAGCTGTGTAATTCTGGGAAAGTCATTTAACCTCCCTTAGCCTCTCAATATCTTCATCTGTAAAATGGAGAAAATAATAACAGCTGCTTCACAGGTTTGTGGTGAGGGTAAGATGAGAAAACATTCACTAATCACTTTATAAAGCTTAAAGTTCAATATAAATGGAAGCTATGATTGCTTGTGCCTTGTCAGATTATTTGGCAACTAGATGGAAGATAGAGTGCAGAAAGAAGAGCTGTGAAGAAGTGGGGTTAACTAGGAGGCTGTTCCATAGTTTAGACAAGAAGTGATGATGCTCTGAACTAGGATGGTAGCCTTGTGTGGATGGAAATAAGAGAACAGCCGCTAGTCAAGTAGTAGAATTCACCAGGGCAGATGTCTAATTTGCTACCATAGTATTGCCTCCTATGGGTAACCTGCATCAAATTCCTTTATATCACAGCATGCCAACAGCAAGGAAAATACAAATCAATAGGTGTACTCCTTCAATGTAGGTGTTTTAAATTCAGCAACCAAATTCTTATGGATTTAGAGATGACTACTACTTACTTACTACTTACAAAAAGTGTGGTTGTTAGCCCTGCCTCTATCACTTATTATAGACTTGAAGAAATTATTGGCTTTTATGAGCTTTAATCTCCTTATCTGCTCATTTTTAAGTATAAAATCTGAACTACTTATCCTGTACAGCTGCTTTGAAGATGAAATATAGAAATCTTTGTAACCTTAAAGAGTATTTAGAGTTATTATTATTAAGATACACACAGATTTTCTAAAAATAACAATTAATTTTTTATATTTCTAGAGAAATATAGACTAATTCTCACATGGTATCATTTTTCTTCTTTAAAGCATGCTATCTATATAACCCAGTGGAATTGCTTGTCAACTCTGGGGAGGGGGGGGCGTAAAAGGGGAAGGAGAGAACATGAATCATGTAACCATGGAAAAATATCTTTAAAATAAAATAAACTTAAAATTATATTTAAAAAATAAATAAAGTATGCTATTTCAGGAGCAGCTCAGTGGTTCAATGGATTGAGAGACAGATCTAGAGATAAGAGGTCTTGGATTCAAATATGACCTCATAACTTCCTAGTTGTGTGACCCTGAGCAAGTCACTTAACCTCCATTGCCTAGCCCTTAGAGTTCTTATGCTTGGAACCAATACACAGTGTTTATTTAGAGAAGAAATGTAGGGGTTTAAAATTAAACAAAACAAAACAAAACAAAGTATTCTATCTACAAAAGAAAAAAAATCTGCTTTAAAAAAGCCGTAATTATCAGAGGTAAGCTAGTTTACTGTCAGGAGAATTTAAGCTCATGAAGTACATGGACAGTTTCCATTTCGGTTTTTGTCTCCTCAGCATCTAGCACAGTTCATTCCACAGAAGAGGCTTAACTTTCTTTGCCTTGTTGAATTGAATGTAATTGATTAGTAAACTACAAAATAAAAAAAATAAATAAACATAAATGCCATAAACTTGTTCCACACTGAAAGCTACTTGCGAACAATGACATTGATTTGCCACGTCTTTGTTCATGCCCTTTGCTTTTCTCTTTGTCGGGCTATACTTTTAGTATCACAGTATTTCCTTCAATAATGACAAATTGGGAATTTAAAAAAACAAAGAATTTCATCTGGGGGAGGTTATGAGGAAATAAAGATATTATATTTGAAAAATTTGGGCTTAAGCTGACTCATTGCTGTTTTTTCTCATTTGTCCCCTGGAAATGCTGAAATCAAACTGTAAATTGAAAATCTTTTCCAACTGGCTTTTCCAAGGACGTTAAGTCCTAAATATACATGAATCATCTGTATGCAGATGGGGCCTTCTTTCAAGCTGCCATTTGGTATTGATTAGTAATCTGCTAATCAGAAGGGAAAACTGATGACTCTAACAAGAGATATCTTTAAGGGTTTTGCTTTTGTTTTTTTGATAAAGGTTAAGAAATCTTTTTCTCTCCACCTCCCAAAATACACTGAACAAGAAGGTTATTCTTAAATCCCTAAAGCAGTGGCCTTCACAGCACTCCTCCAGGAGAACTAGCCATTGGCTAAAGACAAAACAAAGAACTGAAGATCTGGTTTCCAGAGATGGTGAGTTTTTATAGTAATATTTGTAGGCTAGCTAGGATAGAACCAGTGGATAGAACCAGGTCTGAAATCTAGTAGACCTGAGTTCAAGTCAGACATTTACTAGCTGCAAGGTCCTAGGCAAGTCACTTAAGTCTGTGCCTCAGTTTTCTCATTTGTAACATGAGCTGGAGATAAAAATAGCAAATACTCCTGTGTCTTTTCCAAGAAAACTCCAAACGGGGTCACAAAGAGTCTGCCCCAACTTAAAAATTAAACAAGCACAAAGTAGTAATGCATAGAGGGCACAGAGTTTCTTTCTGTTATAGACTAAATACTTGTTATTTATGCTCAAAGTACATGCTAATCCTCCTCCTGGGAACAGAAGGTAGAACTTGGAGATTATCAGGGAGAATGAGGTGTTACTTTTTAAAAGTTCTTTTTAAAAATCAAAAAGACTTCTATGAAAAAATTAAAAATAAAAAGGAGTGAGAAAGGGCAGAAGGTGGAATAACATGACAGGAGAGAAAGTAAAGATCAGTCTCTGAACTCTTCAGCCATAGATATGTGGTTCTTCCCAAGGAAAGGAATAGATCCTCTCAGGAGAAAGCAGTTGCTTCCCCTCCAAAGTGTGACAATATAAAGTCAAGAAATGGGAAATCAACCAGCAAGGGTCCAAGAAAGAAGGGAGAGGGAGTGGAGGCTGGTAACTTCCTGAGTAGGAGGTCCTGGAACAAAGGAGAAGGTCCCAAAGATCTGTTATTGGCCCCTTATGAGTTAATGTCTCTATTAGTGACTTGACTTAATGGCCCTCTGCTAAGGGCTTTATTATCTCATTCGATCCTTACAGCAACCCTAGGAAGTAGGAGCAATTATTATTCCCATTTTACAGTTAAAGATTCTCTATCCACAAGAATTTCAGCTAGGTGGTACAGTGGATACAGCCCTGGACTCAGGAAGACACAAGTTCAAATGTGGCCTCAGACACTTACCAGCTTTTTGACCTTGGGCAAAACCACTTACACTGTTTGCCTCAGTTTCTTCAACTGCAAAATTGGGATAATAATAGCCCCCACTTTCCAGGGTTGCTGTGAGAACCAAATGAGATGATGTTTGTAATAGCTCTTAGAACAGTCATGATATAAATGCTCATTCCTTCCCTCCTGGTATGCACTGGCTCTGAGATTCCATTAAATTAGAAGTTCTATTGTGCTATGAATCTATCACTCAAACATTTTAATAGCTAGCATTTATAGAGTGCTTGAAGATTTTTAAAGTACTTTACACTCATACTCTGCATACTTTACAAAGTACGTTACCAACAATCCTATGAGGCAGGTACTATTATTTATAGAGATGGAAACTGAGTCTGAGAATTTACATAGATAATAAAGGTCTCTGATAGGGCTTGAACTCATTCATGTGTTCCTGACTCCAAGTCCATTGCTTTATTCACTGAGTCCCCTATTCGCCTTTTGGTTTTAGGCAAACGTTTAATCACTCCTTGGGGTCTAGTAGTAAGACACATTTTCTTGACAAAATGAATAGTTTCTGTGGCTACATATGTCTATACATGGAAATTAAATTCAGAATCCCTTCCTGGCTTTTTAGGCTCTGACAACATTGGGCAAGTCACCTCACCCTGTCTGCCTCAATTTCTTCATCTGTAAAATGAGTGAGAAAAAGAAATGGCCAACTACTCCAATATCTTTGCCAAGAAAACCTCAAAGGGTCAGACATGACTGAACAACAACAAAACATTGGGAAGCCTCTTGGGGATCTGTCTGAGATGATTAAACTTGGGAGTATTTCATAATTTCATTGCTGTATCACTATTATTCAGGAACAGAAATTAAGTTATAATTTTTCCTGAAAGAGAACTAGAGTAATTCCAATCTGATTTGCTTATGCCTAAAGTGTCTTATGGTCTCCTCAAGCTTTATTGTCTCCTAGAAGTAAATCTAACATCATTCTCTTCTTTTTAACCTTTACCTTACATTTTAGAATGAATACTGTGCATTGGGTCCAAGGCAGAAGAGCAGTAAGGGTAAGGCAATAAGGGTTAAAATAAGGGTCACACAGCTAAGAAGTGTCAGAGGCCAGAGTTGAACCTAGGATGTCTCATCTCTAGTGTGGGTTCTCAATCTACTGAGCCACCTAGCAGCCCCTTATATTATTATTCTAATCCAAGAATTATTCTGTTTAGAGAAATGTCCTAACCGGCAGAGTGATTTCTTGATCTCTGATATGTTTCACCCAACACAACATGTTGAAGTAACATTTATAAGGCTCTTAAATAAGGAAAATTATTAAATGACAAAACATAGTGACAAGACTCAGGGCAAAACAAAAGTTAATACTTGGCTTCATCAGTCTGGAACAAGTCACTTAATCTTGGGAAAACATTTCCCTAAAACCATTCAAATTTTCTGGCTACTCTCCCCAAGGATCCCCCCTCCCCACCCCCCAATACACACAGCCTCACTGGTGGCTAGTCATAGGTGACCTGAAATCACTAAGGGGTCTCTATAGAATCAGCCCCAATCACTTAGGAGAAGGGAGAAAGAAAGCAATCCTTTTAATTAGTCAGGAAGCATTGCTTTTCTTAGGGCTGGTTTCCACCCTTAATCCATTTTCCAGGGCTTTAGCTTTTGTTGACCTTTTATAAACTTTCCTGAAAGAGCTGGGTTAGGCTGAAGAGAAAGAGGAGAAAGAATTTAGTGGGCCATTGTTGCCTGAGGAGTCTGATTAAGTGCTGATCAACTTTCCTTCCTTCTAGTAAGCCCGTAAAGGCACTGGACTAGAGAAGTATCCACTTCTTAATATTTCTGTTGAACTGAAAAAAAAGGTTTTCATGTGCTTCCACAAAGGTCACACTACTGTAAATAGTCAGAAAGAGTCTCTGTTGTTTTTTATTTTGACATCAGTTTATATTCATCTTTTTCCTACCCTAAGAGCATTAGAAAGTTAACTCCTTATGAGTCTGAGAGAGCTGCAGGGTTTCCCCAAGGTCTTGTTTCAATTCCTAGAACTGATTTATTAGGGAAGAATTAGTACCATCTGTCCAGTAGGCATTTCATCTCACCTACAATTCTCTCCATTTTCTCCTACTTCAATTTCATAAGTCTATTTTGCTGAGATGAGTCAAATGGAAGGAAGGAAGGAAGGAAGGAAGGAAGGAAGGAAGGAAGGAAGGAAGGAAGGAAGGAAGGAAGGAAGGAAGGAAGGAAGGAAGGAAGGAAGGAAGGAAGGAAGGAAGGAAGGAAGGAAGGAAGGAAGGAAGGAAGGAAGGAAGGAAGGAAGGAAGGAAGGAAGGAAGGAAGGAAGGAAGGAAGGAAGGAAGGAAACAAGCATTTGTTACATGTCTACTATGTGCTAAGGGGGAGCTAGGTAGTGCGGTAGACAGAGTAATGATCCTAGCGCCAGTAAGACTCACCTTCCTGAGTTCAAATAAGGCCTCAGACACTTACTATATGACCCTGGGAAAGTCATTTAACCCTGTTTGCCTCCATCTATAAAATGAGCTGGGGAAGGAAATGGCAAACCATTCCAGTATCTTTGCCAAGAAAACCCCAAATGGAGTCTGGAAGAGTCAAACACAACTGAAAAATAACTAAACAACAACAATGCTATGTGCCCAGATTCTCAGCTAAGTTATTTACAAGTATCTCATTTGGTCCTCACAATAGCCTTGGGAAGTAGGTTGCCATTATCATCCGGATGAGGAAACTGAGGTGAATAGAGATTAAATGATTTTAACAGTTTGAAACTAGACTAAACCTTATGGGTCATTGTGGTGTGTGTATGTGGAAAGAGAGAGGAAGATATGCTTCACATTTCATGAAAACATAAAGCAAAAAAGAAAAATTCTACACTATGCTGATATCCAATAGAAAAAAGGTTTACCTCCCTTAAAAGGCTGAATACTTACAGAAATGGTGAAAGGTGTGAGTTTCTTCTTGTTAATGGCTCTTTCATCAATTGTATCTGGTTCAGATAAGTTGATCATTTTGCTAAAAAGATAGAGGCAAGAGTAAAAGAAAAATTATTCCTTTAATCGCTTCATTTGCTGCCAGAAATGTTTATAAAGAGAACACTGGACATGGAATCAAGAAGATGAGAATTCAAATTCCATCTCAAACAATTATCTGTGACTTTGGATGTGTCAAATAACTTCTCTCTGCCTCAGTTTCCTCATCTGAAAAATGAGGATCATAATAGCATCTAACTGCCAGGCCCTCCCAGGGTTTTTGTAAGAATCAAATAAGGTAACATTTGAAAGCACTTTGTAAATCTTAGTGCTATATAACACCTAGTTAGTGTAATTTACTCTTAGTCTGCATAAACAAAGCCCTAAAGTCTCCTCTTGAAAATTTAGTTTTCATTTCATTTAATTAGCAATAACAAATAGTGAGAAGTGATTTTCATGGGGGGCAAAATTCATAAAATCTGCTTGCTTTTCAAAATAAAAAAAACAACCCTGAGATCATTCTTCTATGATATCTCTTGATTCTTCCATTGAGATCCTGTTTTGATGTATGGAATTCTCTGTATCTTCCAAGATCCAGCCTATCTCAGTTCATTGAGGGCTACAGTGCCAGAAGGTGGACTACCAGGTGATAAAGACACATCTGTGTGTGTGGGTATAGATATATAGACACAGCGATCTATAGCTTCTATATCCTACCAGTATGCAGAGAGATTTCAATCTGTACTTTCTATATATGTCTGTCTATACATATAGACATATAGACAGACATATATAGAAAATGGATGTCTATATTTTCTATATTTCTATCTCATAAAAATATAGAAAATATAAATATCTATTTATACTTTCTATATTAGCATACAGAGATATAGAAAATACAGATCAATATCAGGCTCAAACTAGCCCAGGAAAGCTGATTCTCCGACTGAGCATTTATAACTGAGAAATGGGAAAATCTACAAATCAGGACTTGATTTATTATATTATTGATTTTCATACTTCTGGTGAGGGAGAAAATGTTAATAATGTAGATTAAACTGAAAAGTATGTTGCGTGGACCATTTTTTTTCTTGAAAGCTAGTTAAATGTTTACTAGCACATTCCTAGATACATAAACATACACATACATGCATATACATTTTCTATATAAACATATACCATATGTCTATATACATACATTCAAACATAGACACAATGATTTATGAAAGCATCTAAAATGCCATCGGCTGGTTTCCTCTGGATAGGTGAGAAAAGTACCTATTGCTTATGAAATCACAAATTTTAAAAAATCTAATATATTAGTTAAAAATCCTTCTTGTGGCAAGAAAAGAGAAAGGGGAAAGAATTATAAAATTCTTGCAGGACTCTTTTTAATTTTCCATTAATTTTAATTTTTCCATTAATTCCAGTAGCTTCTGGGCTTATCCTTCATAATCTGTCTTAACTACAGCTACATGAGTATAAAATTGGAGCAGCATTCTTTTCAAAAAGATTTCTGGTTTTTCCTAGAAACTGCAAGGCTAAGAAAGATAGCTGCCATCTTCCCTTGTGCATTGGAAGAAATGAGTTCTATGAAGGTTTCAGAAGACGATACCCCATACACAGAGACTGATACATTGTGGTACAATCAAACGTAATGGACTTCTCCATTAGTGGCGGTATAATGTCCCAGAACAATCTGCAGGGATCTAGGAGAAAAAACACTATCCACAAGCAGAGGACAAATTGTGGGAGTAAAAACACCAAGGAAAAGCAACTGCTTGACTACAGGGGTTGAGGGGACATGTCTGAGGAGAGACTCTAAATGAACACCCTAATGCAAATACCAACAACATGGAAATGGGTTCGAATCAAGAACACGTGATACCCAGTGGAATTGTGCGTCAGCTATGGGAGGGGTGGAGGGGGGAGGAAAAGAAAATGATCTTTGTTTCCAATGAATAATGTTTGAAAATGACCAAATAATGTTTAAAAGTAAAATAAATAAATAAATAAATGAATGAAATAAAAGTAAATCTGAAAAAAAAAAGATGATGATACCCCAATAGAAAAGAAGATAAAGTCTTGGTATTCATTTTCCTATTGACAAAAATATCCATTTAAAGTTTCTCAGAGAACTTGGAGAACACTGACATCACTGCCTTAGCACTATCTGGGAAATGTATTTTTAAAAAATCAGGAAAAATAACAAAATAAATTAATTTGGAAAATGCTAAAGAATTTAATTAGTTACACCTCCAAGAAGTTTCTATTCATGGGATTATTCTGCAGGACAACTCATTTACTGAGTTTTAATTTTCATAGAAAACTTTTCAATAGACAGTGAAGGAATAACATTTTAATATAGAATTATATTATTAAATAATTATATTCCATATAATTATATTATTGAATGATTATAGTATATATTATTCATTACTAGGCAGGTAAATAGAGCCCGGGGTCTGGAGTCAGGAACACCTGAGTTCAGATATGGTTTCACTAACTATAAGACTCTGGACCAGTCAACTTTTGTTTTCCTCAGTTACCTCATTTTTAAAATGGGGATAATAATAGCCCCTAATGCTCAAATCAAATAAGATAATAATTGTACAGCTTAGCACATTGCCTGGTACATAGTAAGTGCTATATAAATATTAGCTACTATTATTAATATATTGTTATAATTATACATTGTTACATATTATAAATATTATAGTAAGTAGTATTCATGTGGTACTTGAATGTTTCAAAGCACTTTACAATTCTTATATCATTTGAACCTCACAACAACTCTGTAGAGTGTTATTATTATCCCCATTTTACAGAAGAAAGAACTGAGGCAGAGAGAGATCTAGTACTTCTCCCAGGGTCACTGAGTATCTGAGTATCTGAGATAGGATTTGAATTCAGGTCTTCTTGACTCTTAAGTCCAACACTGTATCCCCTAGCAGTGATAAAAGGTCACTCCTTAAAGTCAGAAAGACCAGGGTTCAAATCCCATCTCTGGTACCTACTGTCCACCATCCTGTGGAAGACATTTCGCCTCGCAATGTTCCACTCAGTTTTCACAGGATCCTACTTCTAGAGAAAGGAACAACTGTGGAATCCATCAAGTCCAAACCCTTCATTTTTTTTAATCAGAAAACTAAGGCCAAGAGAACATAAGCTACATGTTCAAGGTGGCAAAGCCAATGAACCTACATCTTCCTGACTCCAAGAACAGCTCTCTATCCACTACACCATGATAACCTTTTTTTTCCCCTAAGACTATGAGTTACCTATCTAACCCATTAGTCTGTGGTACAGTGAATTTTAAGCAGGATTTAGGATCCAGAAGACCCAAGTTCAAATCTGACTTCAGATATTTATCAGTTTTGTAACTCTGGTAAAATCATTTAACCTTTCTCTCCCTCAGATTTCTCATCAGTAAAATAAGAATAATCATAGCACTACCCCTTGGGGTTGTTGTGATGATAAAATGGAATAATATGTGTAAAGTGCTTTTCAAATCTTAAAGCACTATAAAATATTAGCTATTATAAAGGAATTTCTTATAATGATGAAATTAAAAATCTAGACTAAATAATAAAAAAATAATTCTTCAAGAGAGATTTAAAATACATAAGTATTTGACCTACATCTTTTACTAAATAAATATTCAGACTCTAACTCTCTTGTTGGGTCATTTAAGTTGTATCTGACTCATCGTGAGTCCATTTGGGATTTTCTTGGCAAAGATGAGTGTTTTTTTCTTTTTCTAGTTTTCTTTTCCAGCTCATTTTACAGATGAGGAAACAGAGGCAAACAAGCTTAAATGACTTGCCTGGGTCACATCGCTAGGATTTGAATTCAAGAAGATGAGTTTTCCTGATTCCAAGTCCAGTGCTTTGTCCACTGTGCCACTTAGCTGCCCTCTAATTCCCTTAACCCAACCATATTCAACTTACCAAAGAAGGATGCCATCTGCAAGGGATTTGAAAAGACTAGCATCCATTGGATCCATTGGGATTAGATGCTTACAGTCAGGGTCATTCTCAAGGGCTTTGTTTATCCAGTTAACAAAAGCCACTTTTTCTTCCTCTGGAAAAAAAAAATTTTGGATAAAACAAACCTAAATTAAAAGCCCTCAGAAGTCACCTACTCAGATAGCCCTCTACCATCATGAGCATCATGAGTTGCTAATCTGTAGCCATAAAGGAAGATTTTGCCCTAGAATTCCCAACATGAATGAACCAGAACCACAATAATAAAGGACAACCACAAACAAACAAGAAACAAATTTTGACATTTTCATACCTGTTTAAAAATGGTAGATGGCTTTTTTCTTGAAAATATATAAAAGCAGGGGCAGCTAGGTGGCTCAGTGGATTAAGAGCCAGCACTAGAGATGAAAGATCCTGTGTTCAAATCTAGCCTCAGATACTTTCTAGCTGTGTGACCCTGGGCAAGTCACAACTCCCATTGCCCAGCCTTTACCACTCTTCTCCCTTAGAAACAATACATTGTATTGATTCTAAGACAAAGGTAAGGGTTTTAAAAAAGGGAAAAAAATATGAAAGCATGTATAAATTCTATTAATAAAAAGTGCCATCAATGAAATTATGTAGTAAAAATATATTTTAAAATTCAACAACAACAACAAAAGAAAATATGTGAAAATGGGGGGCAGTTAGGTGACTCAGTGGATTGAGAACCAGGCTTAGAGACCATTAGGTCTTGAGTTTAAATTTGACCTTAGACACTTCCTAGCCATGTGATCATGAGTAAGTCATTTAACCCCCATTGCCTAGCCCTTACCACTCTTCTACCTTGGAAGCTATACACAATATTGATTCTAAGATGGAAGATAAAGGTTATTTAAAAAAAAAAGAAATAGAAAATATATGAAAGCTCCAAAGAGTCTTTATGAGGGAAGAAGTAGAATGAATTCACTCACTTATTTCCATTTAATATATTTTAGGAAAAAGTAATTTAAATTAATTTAATTTAGGAAAGGTTACTACCTTTCCTAACACATATATCCATGACATTGACCAAAGAATTAGAAATAGGGATTCAGAGGATGAAAATGTATCCAAACCACTCACTAAAATTGAGAGACCAACAACTTTATTCATAGCCATCAATAAACTCCACAATTTAAAAATAAAATTCAGAGATCTGTGACTGAGACCAAATAGAAATACATCATCAAATAAAGGGGCATTTAAAAATTGTTTTTCATTTTTTCTGGGTTATCATGCAAAGCATATTTCCATATTATTCATTTTTATAAGTGAGTGATCTTATAAAACCAAAACCCCTAAACATAAACCCAATTAAACAATTTAGAAATTGTATGCTTTCATCTGCATGCCCCCTCCAAGTTCTTTCTCTAGAGGTAGAGCTATCTTTGTCATAACTCCCTCAGAATTGTCCTGGATCAATGTATTGCCAATAATAGTAGTCTATCATCACAGTTGATCATTCCACAATATTGCTGTTACTATATACAATGTTCTCCTGGTTCTACATATTTCATTCTGTATCAATCCACAATAAAGGAGAATTTTTAATGCTGGTAGCTGGAATGTTCCATTTTTAGAATTTGAAGTATATAGAAAATGATACAGCTTTGAACTGCTATACTGCTATAAA